>NW_017307288.1:323468-370561 GCF_000935625.1 Nanorana parkeri | reverse complement strand
GTTGCACACGACTAGCACATTGGGCGCCGGAACCGGAAGTGTTCGACTGGTGCTTTTACAACAGCTGATACCCTGTAGTCAGAGGCTGTAGATCTCAATGGTGCTGTTGGTAGCAAATACAGTAAAGAAAAGCTCACACTGCAGAGCTTTTTCGATTTGCTGACTATTCAAGTGCTCACTGCCCTGACAATAGCCACTCTTTTTTGATGTTTTATTAAACTTTTAAGACAATTCAGTGTGGTACTGCAAAAAAAGAATCTCACAAACTATACTATAAAATGATGTTCCAATTGCCAATTTGTACAAAATTGTGGGTTCAGTTTGAACTGGTCACTGCTAATGTTATATTTAAGCCAAGTAATAATTTAAAAGTAAAAAAAAAAGCTGTACAAGTAGGCAGAGGGAACCATATACCTAGGGGATTATTCACTAATAACCCTGATAGAAATTCCATCATTGGAGCAGGGCTTTAAGTTAACATTGTGCTGGCCCGACATAAACACCATCCTTAAAAACCTCATGTAGCTTTGAATACGTTTATGTACATGTACTAAAA
Organism: Nanorana parkeri; assembly: GCF_000935625.1. Taxonomy (NCBI): domain Eukaryota; kingdom Metazoa; phylum Chordata; class Amphibia; order Anura; family Dicroglossidae; genus Nanorana; species Nanorana parkeri. The sequence continues at coordinate 370,005 of NW_017307288.1, read as the reverse complement.
ACCCCATTGAACATGCATACTACTACAAAAATCTGGAGCTGGCACCATCTCGGGCACCACATCAACTGTACTTTAGTAGTTAAGTGATTAGCATAATGTGCTGGTTGGAATGATGGTTTGCTGCAGAGAAGTGCAGTTGAGTAGAATGTCTAGAATTATTTATTTGGCTTTTACTGCCTCTTGCAACATTTACCATTCTAGTGCTACTCCCATATTTACACAAATTTTTAACAATCCGGTGTTTTCTTGTGGTTTATATTATTTTATTTTCTGAGGGTGTATATTCACGCAATTCGAAATAAACATGGAACCAGATGAAGCAACCATTGCAAATATTTAAATACCGGACTGAACTGTCATCTGCTGAGATGTCTTCTTTCTACTTGTTTACTTTGTACATGGCCTGGATACTTCAACAGAGAACAAAGACATAACTAAGCGATAAAGTAATAGGCAGGAGGTGGATTGGTCAAAGGCTATAACAGACATAAATAATGACTCTCCACTGTGTTCCCGGAGTTCCTGCACCCCATTGATAGTGACAATCTAATATAATATTGTAAAACCAGCAAATTATAATTTTATTTATTTGCTCTACATGGATGATGTGTAATGCATTTAGGATAATGTTAATTCGTTATTAGAATGATCTGAGTGGGCTAACATGCTGAATTGTGAACCAGCCCGTTGCCATACACATACCATTTTAAAACTAAAATGTGAGACACATACATGCACATTGTTATGTACAGCATTAGCATTGTGAATGTATTGTGAAGTATAAAACAACCTATAAAATACATGTTTAGCTTTTAGCTTGCATGTTTTGCTTTTACTCAAATAAATAAGGAAATCTGTCTCACCTAATTGCATAAATGCATTATTATTTAGAAATAATGAAACTAATGTGTCAAAAGTGAACTTCTTGAAAACTTCTCCTTGTATGCTCTAGCAGCTCACTTTTCTGATTTCTATCCAATGATCTGTGAGGCATTTTTCTTGCCCCCCCCCCCCAAAAAAAAAAAGATCTCTATGCCCTTTTGTAATGAGTAGGTGTTTCAAGAAGGGGGACCAGAAAAGGTGATTCCCCGCTCACAAATTACCAATTGTGTTGAGCTTTGTGCTCGTTTATATCACTACTTGCCCAATATTGTGGTGCTGGAATACATGAACCTATGTGCAGCAGAGTGGGTAAACTGCTACCTCCTTCCTAGTTGAATGGTAAAGCAGACCACTGGTCGCTGGAGATGTTTTCTATTGAATTATTGTCATCATTAAAAATGACAGCACGCAACTGGAGCATAAAAATCTCCAAGAATACTACTTTCCACTTACTTTATTGATTCAGTCAGGTTAGAGCTAGACCCTCCTAGGTCATAAGGAGCCTCCCTTTAAACGTTGATAGATTTATCCAGTCATAGTAAAGACAGCATTGGACATTGAAACAGAAGATGGAATTTGAATTTTGTTTAGTTTTTAAAGCTAAAATCTGAGATAATAAAATATTGTCTAAAGACAAGATACTTGAATTTTGGTGTGCTTTGTGTAATTTTCCCCAGATTTGTGCAGTAATCCAATGTAAAATATTGCCTTTGTGCAGGTTCTTCCTGTAATAAAGACTGGTCACTCCTGCTCGCTCTCTCTCTCTCTCTCTCTCTCTCTCTCTCTCTCTCTCTCTCTCCCTCTCTCTCTCCTGCAGGGTGACTAGTCTTGTATCTGCCCACTCCTGTAGTTTTCTTCAGACAGTCTGTAGTGGGTGGGCCTGCTTGGTCCCTCCCACAATCTAGCTCTCTACACAGATTATGATGCCATACTGCTTTTATAAGGTTTTTCTGGGTTTGCAAAGACATTAGATACACAAAATGGTGTAATATCCTTTTCGGTTATTGCAGAATATATTTAGATGAAATTATTTGTGCCCAGAATTCAGCATTAATTCATTTATTAATAACAAAAACAGTTGTCTATGAGTTGGGCATGTGTGTTTGTACACTATACTTCATAGCAGGTAAACAGATAAGGGCTACACAGTACTCTTTTACTGGTTCTTCATTGAAGGGATAGCAGCTTGGAGGCCTTAAATGGCAAGGCAGAGAGCCGTATACACCAGAATATTACTGACACAAATAGTAAAGTAGTTCTCATATATTTACAGGCAGTCCCTGGGTTACGGACGTCCGACTTACGGACAATCCGTACTTACGAACGGGCTCCACAGTACTCCTAAATGTACCGATAGCCGCCGGTACATTTAGGAGAACTGTGGCTGCAGCGGCCTGTGTCCCTTCAAATCCCCGCTTTACTCCCCGCCTGTGTTGGTGGAGGCAGCGGGGACACAGACCGCAGCATTGCTCCGCTGCTGTCTTTCCCTGTTCCGTCGGCTTCTCCGTTCCCTCATTCGGCCGCGGCACCTCTGCCCCGCCCCACTGCCTCAGCTTCATCTGCAGGCTGGGAGCCATACCCAGCCTGCTATTGGATATTGTAAAATGCAATAGTCAATAGCAAGCTGGCTATTGCACCCGCCAACTGCCTGCTGTCAATCAGCATGGGAGAACCTGATAGAGAACTTTCTCCTTCAGGCTCTTCCTCTGCTGATTAACAGCAGGCAGTGGGCAGATGCAATAGCCAGCCTGTTATTGGCTATTGCAATTTGAAATATCCAATAGCAGGCTGGCTATTGCTTCCAGCATTAAAATAAAAAAAAGTTTAAAAAAATGTAAAATTAAAAAGACAAATTTTTTTTAAAAAAAGTTACATTAATAAAAATTAAACATGAAAACAAATAAAAAAATAAAGTTTTAAAACAACTTTTTAAATAACAAATTTTTTAAATTATATTTTAATCTTCTGAACAACAGGAACAGACAGCAAAACAAACGTGACCCTTCCTTATGCTATCCAAAACTAAAAAATGTTTTTTGGGGCTGGAGTTACACTTAAAAAATGTACCTGTTCCGACTTACATACAAATTCAACTTAAATACAAACCTAAAGTTCCTATCTTGTATGTAACCCGGGGACTGCCTGTATGGTTTTAATTTTCTTCTGAGTAGCCAGCACACAATATACTGTATGTGTACATTATTTACCCTTATATATTATATTTTAGATGTTGATGAATGCCAAGCAATTCCAGGACTGTGCCAAGGAGGAACCTGCATCAACACAGATGGTTCTTATGAATGTAGATGTCCTGTTGGTCATAAGCAGAGTGAGACATCTCAGAAATGTGAAGGTGAGCAACACTGTATGATGATTTAATGTAACAACACAAACAGGTCTATTCACTAAAGGGTGAAGGGTTTGGAGAAGGCAAGAGAAGAGAACAATCTAGGCCAACATAGCTGATTTAGAAAAATTCTCCAATTCAACTCACTTTTCAGTTCAGCTATTTTGGCCTAGATTGTTCACTTTTTCTTCCTTCACCCTTTAGTGAATAGACCTGAAAGACATGCAGGAATCACCTTTTACAAGCTGCTGTTTCTTCAGATGTAACAGTGTCATTATACATGCAATGGCAGGATCCATTTTGCCTGTTCTTTTAGAATGCATGAGAATAAATTCCCTACTCTATATAAAACAAAAAAAACAAAACAGTATGGGCTATATATACAGTTTCAGCACTTTGCAGTATCTCCTATTCTTTGTGTCTTAATGAGTAAGAAAATATACCATAAAACTAATATTACCTGAAAATCAAACTAGAAACAATTCACTCTCGCACCTATAAGACATCACATACAAAAAATCATGTGAGGTACAGTATATAATGAGAAGAAGCAACTCTAGCAATATTAGAGTGCTTCTTTTATTGGTATGTTGGGCATTAAAAATTATTTTCTCACTGTATTGACAAATATTTATATAATAAATATAAATATGTATTTATAACATTTTGAAATCTACAAATATAAATACTTGTTTGGGGACCAATTACAAGTAGCATAAGTATTAAAGTGGACCTTTACCCCCTTTGGCTAAAAATCACATCAGCATACAGCTTTGCATGCTGATATGAAATAATCTTACATTCATTAGTTAAGTAAACATATTTGCATTTTGCTTACAGTTTCTTGTTTTCTACTTCCTGGTCCACTTTGGCACACATGATGTAATCTGTGCCCAATTGTTGCATCCTGGGAAGGTTACATCAGCAGTTCACCGCTGGGAAATCTCATCTGTAATCTCATGAGATCGCAGGGAAAGGCATCTTCTTCCCCTGAGACGATGTGCATGGTCACATGTCCTAGTCACATGTGCCAAAGTTCCAGAAAGTAAAGGGAGATGGATTCTTCTGCCCTTAGTAAAAATGGCCACCGTGAGAAGAATGGGGAGGAAAAGAAAAAAAACATATCCAAAGAATAGAAAGCCGGCCATTATCTATAAGTATATCTTTGTACATTGTCATTACTAAACATTTCTAAAGGTGCGTTTGTTGTTATTTTGAAGATATGTGTAAGTTCCTCTTTAAAAACTACTAACATCTATACCCCCCAAAAAATGGGAACATATTTTAGTAAAAATATTTGCAAGTGCAACATCGTGTTTCCCCGAAAATAAGACACTGTCTTATATTTTTTTGGGCTCAAAAAAACACACTAGGTCTTATTTTCAGGGTAGTTCTTTTTTTTTATGTACAATCCACGCTTATTCATGTACAACAGTCTACATGTATTCATGTACAAAAATATGGTGATCAGGGCAATCAGGGGTGCCGTACCTTTCCATGAGCAATTTGCTATCCAATCGCTGGCCAGAATGAGCGAAGCGCACTTATACTATGGATTCCTCACAGGCGGAGTGCATTTGGTATCACTCCGCCTGTGACAGGAGTCGGCACTATAGAGGTGCCGCCTCGCTTCCTCTAGGGCTGGCTTCGTTGGCACCGCTGATTCTCTCCCACGGCTCTTCAGGTTCTCCCTTATGCCACCACCGGACCTGGGAATGGTCACAACTAGGTCTTATTTTCGGGGTAGGTCTTATATTTTAGCAATTCACAAAAATAGTACTAGGTCTTATTTTCGGGGTAGGTCTTATTTTCGGGGAAACAGGGTAGTTATAAAAAGTTTAATGGCTGTATTTTCTCCAAGACCATCCAGCCACAAGAGTGTTGGTTGAGTGTTATATACTCTCTGTTTACCACTTTTTGTTTTTCATATGGTTGAACAACTTTACCATAATACTTATCATAGTGGTAGCTTAACTTTTTATTGAGGCATGTTATTACAATGTCATAGATGGTTGTAAAGTTTTATTGTACACAACCGCTGTAACATGTGGCTTTTTGCCTTACTCCTCTTTTTGTGCTGCTTATGTTTTTTTTATGAATAAAGACTTTAAAAAAAAAGGTTAATGACCAGAATGAAACCTGTACTGAGGTATGGAGGTTGTCATTTATGACCTCCCCTTCGGAAAATAGTTCCCTGCAGGGGCGTAACTAGAAATCACAGGGCCCCATAGCAAAATTTTGTATGGGGCCCCGTGATTGCTAGTTATGCCACTTGCAGAGCCCAATAGACTCTCTATGTTGGGCTCTGCAAGGTCTCAGTTGCGCTGTACGCTTCTTACCTGTCACCTCTGTGGTCGCCGCCGCCGGGCCTCTGCCTCCTCTTCCGTTCCCGGGCTCCGCCTCCTTCTATCGATGGGCCCCGCCTCCTCTTACATCACTGGCCCCACCTGCTCTTAGATCGCTGGCCAGTGATGTGAGAGGAGGCGGGGTTGCTGTTAGGCGGGCCCCGCCTCCTTCTTTACTGCAAATGCCGGTGATCGATCGAAAGTTCAAACTTATCGAGTTGTGGGACTGGAAGTCATGCGATCCCACAACTCGATAAGTTTGAATAGGTGTAAACGGCCTATTCTGCCGCATCTGCTGGCTGTCACTGACACAGCTCCGCAGCGGCTGTGAGTGGGAACATAGTTACATAGTTACATAGTATTTGAGGTTGAATAAAGACATTAGTCCATCAAGTCCAACCTATTAGGATCTCATTCTAGGAGTACCTGTACCCCTGTATATTACGGTCCCTTAAGAAATCGTCCAAAAGTTTCTTGAACAATTCCACATTCTTTGCTGAAATCACTGTCTGTGGCAGTGAGTTCCAGACCCTAACTGATCTTACTGTGAAGAACCCCCTTCGCCCCTTGTGCTGGAATTTTTTTCCCACCAATTTTAGGTGGTGGCCTCTAGTTTTTGTAATGGAGTTAATTTTAAACAGTTTATCGCTAATGTTGCTGCCACCATTGAACATTTTGTACATGGAGATCATATCCCCCCTTAATCTCCTCACCTCCAATGTGAACGTTTTCTTCACAGCAGCTGCTGAGCTATGTCAGGGACAGCCAGCACCCGAGACGCCATAGCGACCCAGGCGGCCCACACGGCATCAGAGGGATGCCTGGCCGGGCCCCCCTGTGCACGGGCCCCATAGCGGCTGCCTGGGTTGCTATGGCGATTGTTACGCCACTGGTTCCCTGACTGTCAAGTTAATCCAATGGTTTCACTTCTTTCTGGGGCATAGGCCTGGAACAAGTATGCAGGTATGAAGCACTTTCTTCACACTGCTTTTCCTAATCTTCATGCTTGTTCTGGGTCAGGTTTCCTTTAAACATGCTCACTTTTTTTAACATCTTTGTCTATTTGTCTGTTTATATGAAAACTATATGCATGCTATTTACCTAAACAATCTTTGAAAGAAAAACCTTGGATGTCATGAAAAAAAGAGTGCAAAGCATTACGGTATAAATGGTTAGAGAATTATTGTAGAAGTGGAAGTAAAGTGTCTAGGGCAGTGGTTCTCAACCTGTGGGTCGCTGTGTGATTTCTGCTGTGCTCGGTGAGAGTCCTCCTCAGCCCTCTCCTAGCGAAGCAGTGTCAGTTCTCCCGCCACGCCACCAGATTTCGCTGCAGCAGCCGTGTCAACCCTAAATTTTACCGTTGGGGGTCACCACAACTTGGCAAATGTTACCAAGGGGTCCCGACCCTAGAAAGGTTGAGAACCACTGGTCTAGGGTAAAATTGCTGACAGGCAGGTTTTTTTTTATAGTAGAAGTGACTGTGAGCTTCTTCTGCCAAAACCTGCTTGTCAGCAATTTTCTTTTACCTGTGCACTAAGTCACAAATGGGCAACTTAGTGCATAGACCCAGCATTCAGAGATGGAGTAACGGCCATGCACATGCACAGAAGTTACATCATGCTAGCCCAGTCAAGAGGCTGAAGACACTGAACCTGGAAGAAGACCGGTAGAAGATGAAAGCACTGGCGATGGAGGGGAGAGCAGACAATACAGTGTTGGAGAGGAGTTTTTGCAAGGTAAGTTAGCCATAATGTCCTAATATGCTGTGCATACTAGCACATTATGGTAAACAGCTCTGGAGCAGTTCTTTTTTTTTATAACCACATTACTTCTGCTTTAAGTAGTCTGAAAATTTCTGGCAATAATCTGATCTGGTCATTCAGGTTTCAAAAATCACTGTAAATGAAAGGGCTAATGTGATTTTTACCAGCTAACCAAACACACAACTTCTTTCAGTTGTGTTTGCTCCATTGCTAAAAGGGAAAAGGATGGTGCCGGCATAATATCTTACTTTTATAAGGAAGTACAACCTCATGGGCCTATGAAATCGCTGTAATTGTTTTTCACTCATACAATGTGAATAGGTGTTTACTGCTTGAGTTTAAAGCTGTAGAGGCTCCACAGACACTGTTTGGCCTAGGCGATGGTACTGCTCACACAATTAAAAAATCCCAGTACTATATGTATATCCTAGCAGTATATGTCGATGGAAATGGCTGCACTGTAGCTGTGAGACTGTATGGGTAATGGCAAACAGCATATTTTGTGTTTATTACTGGTATTTATATAGAACCAATAATTTACGCAGTGATTTACATACTATTCAATCACATCAGTCTCTGCCCTCAATGAGCTTACAAGTTTCCTATCTCATATGCATACATACACATAGGCACACATGCTAGGGCTGATTTAGACAGGAGCCAATAAACCAACCAGCATGTCCTTAAAGTGTGGGAGGAAACCCACGCAAGCACACAAAGACCTTCCATGCAGCTAGTGTCCTGACCAGAATTTAAACTGGGTGAAGGGCAGAAGTGCCAACCACTATGCTACTGTCCTGTACCCTGTTCCAAATGCAAGCACCATATCTTGACTGAGTGTCACGTACCTTGGTGGAGTCTGAGTTGACAAGGGTGGCCTCCCTTGCAGCTCTAGTCCCAGAGCCCCTGGATGGTACATTGGTGGAGCACTAAACACATATATAAAGCACCTCTGTGAACTATAGTATGCCCATACTGGGTTTTTGTTTTTTTGTTTTTTAATTATCACTTGGACTCCTTTATTGTAAAAATATTTAGCAAACAAATATTAATTTCTTCCACCTTCTCATTGTAACATTCCTCTGCATGTTATTAACATTTCTATATAAAGGAACAATGTGTACAGTATCTTATAGCTACATCCCCTTAAATGACCTGCAGTGTGACTCTGGCCCTTTGCTAAGTCTGGGCTCATGTACGCATTCAGCAAGTGTGGTCCAGGCCAGCACTCTGCAAACAGAGCTGGTGTACACAGTAAACATCTCACTTCACTAATGCCAGAAATTCTGCATGAACACAGCTGAAATCTGTTAAGTGTACAGGCAAGAGTGATTATAGTAACATTCATTAATAACAGGCATGCTCTATTTCTGGGTACAGAAAGTCATATTTTGTCTTTCCAAAGCTTTGTTCCAGGATGCCTGTTTCGTTTAAGCCTATAATGTACTGTGGTAATAATGTGATACAGTTTAATGCACCTGCAGCCTTAGGAAAAGCCAAATATTTCCTGAATTGTAAGTTGTACTCCCACTATTGGAACTATTTTTTAGACGTCTGTGTATTTTTAGGATTTCAAAGGTCATCTACATCTTGTGTTCGGTTTATTTCAACATGGCCTCAGTTAACTTTGCTTGGCCTTAACCTATCTTTTAGGGGATTTCTTTATTGTAATTTTATGCAGTCTAAAGTTCTTTGTAATAGTAAAAAATGCAACAAATGTAAAATGATGGTGTTAGTAGTTAAATCACTCCAATTTTATATGCAATATCTTTGACTACCTGTAAACACACACATACACCAATCAGCCATAACATTATGAACGCTGACAGGTGAAGTGAATAACATTGATTATCCCATTACAAAGGCACCTGGAAGTGGGTGGGAAAAATTAGGCAGCAGTGAATATTTTGTCCCTGAAGTTAATGTGTTGGAGGCAATAAAAATGGGCAAGCATAAGGATCTGAGCAATTTTGACAAGGGCCAAATTGTTATGGCTAGACGTCTGGATCAAAGCAACTCCAAAACTGCAGCTCTTGTGGGATGTTCCTGGTCTGCAGTAGTAAAGACCTACCAAAAGTGGTCCAATGAAGAAAACCGGCAACAGGGTCATGGGGGTGGCCAAGGCTCATTGATGCATGTGGGGAGCGAAGGCTGGCCTGTGTAGTCCGATCCAATAGAAGGGCTACTGTAGCTCAAATTGCTGAAAAAGTTCATGCTGGTTCTGATAGAAAGGTATCTCAACAAAAAGTGCATCATAGTTTGTTGCATATGGGGCTGTGTAGCCCGACACCGGTCAGGGTGCCCATGCTGACCTGTGTCTGCTGACAAAAGCGCAAACAATGGGCATGTGAGCAACAGAACTGGACTGCGGAGCAATGTAAGAAGAAGACCTGTTCTGATGCATCACACTTTCTTTTGCATCGTGTGTGTGCGTGTGTGTCCCTTACCTGAGGAAGAGATGGCACCCGCATGCACTATTGGAAGAAGGCAAGCTGGCGGAGGCAGTGTGATGTTTTGGGCAATGTTCTGCTGAGAAACCTGCCATTCATGTGGATGTTACTTTGACACATACCACCAACCTAAACATTGTTGCTGACCAAGTACACCCCTTCATGGAAACAGTATTCCCTGATGGCAGTAATCTCTTTCAGCTGGATAACAGCTTGAGGTGCTCACTCAGCCTCCAGATCTCAATCCAATGGAGCATCTGTGGGATGCACTGGAAAAACAAGTCTGATCCATGGAGACCTCGCAACTTACAGGACTTAAAGGATCTGCTAATGACCACCTGGAGCCAGATACCACATCATAACTCCAGAGGTCTATCGGAATCCATGCCTTGACGGGCCAGGGCTGTTTTAGCAGCAAAAAGGGGACCTACTCAATATTGGGCAGGTGGTCATAATGTTATGGCTGATCGGTGTATGCATAGGATAAAAGGATATAGTGCTGAAAAGCAACATTTACAGTTGTATTCTTTTATATTTGGCCTGTCTGTTATTCCAGGACTCTTGTTGGTATGTCCAGCAGCTCACAGTAGAGAATGAGGGTAAAAAAAGTTTATTGCTCTGCTGACTCTTCTTTATGGTCTGCAGGGTCCAAGATTCGTCAGATCTTGGGTTTTAATTTTTATCATAATTCCATCATATAGTTGGTGGCAAAAAGGGGCCTGACTGATCAGCTCAGTGTACTTCATCTGTGCTATGGAGAACAGAAGGGAATAGTTTATCTCAGAAATGACTTCCTCTCCTGTAAGGCACCACTAGAAGATGCAGGGGAGGAGCATGCTGTAAGCACACAGCCCAGGAAAATAGATCCAGCCAGCAGTATTTGTTTATACTGATGTGTGGTTTTGCAAAGAAGGGGGACGGGGGACGATGGCAAGCATCTTTAACTGAACTATGCTCCTTAAATAGAACCACAGATTTAGGAGCTTTTTTGAATCATTCCCCATTCAGTGTGCCCTCCTTAGATGCAATGACAGCTTAGCATTTTCTGGGGTTGCGCCGACAGAGGTCTGAATGGGGAACGATAACTAAAGAGGCCCCCACCACTCCTCATCTGTGGAGGCCCAACCAGGCTCCCCAGGTCCATGTCTTGTAGCAGCCATGTGGGTGGCATGGCGGTAGTTCGTTTTTGGAAAGGCAGGCAGCAACAGCATTGAATCCTATGACATCTAGACTGCCTGCTTTTCTCAAATCGAAGTCCCACATATCAGTGTACTATGACTCTGGTAATATGCATTTATTCCTGTGAATTAACCCTTATTAAATGTGATGTTATAATATGGAAGGATATGTGTAATTTTATTTATGTTGTTTGTCAACTATAACTTAATCAAAATAGATTTGCAAGAAGTCCACATATCAAAGAGTTTTTCTTACCCCACCAGTGGGGAATCGCATAGGAGGTAGTGCGGTTCCTTCCAGTCAAATAGCAATGTTTCTAATGCACCATTTTCCTCCTCCTCTTCAAGGGTGCATAGCAGTCACTTTGCTTTACGGTGCTGCTAATGCACCTTTTTCTTCCTCCTCTTGCTCACGTGTGCAAAGCAGCCCCTTTTTTCTAGTGCTGCTCATCTACCTTTATCCTCCTCAAAGATGTAGAGCAGCAACTCCACTTTATAGGGCTGCTAATACACCCATGTCCTCCTTCTCCTCAAGAGTACATAGCAGCTACCTTGTTTAAGTGCTACTAGTGCTCTATTTTCCTCCGCCTCCTCCTCTCCTATCTCCTCCAATAACCAAAATATGTTTTTACATTTCATTCCCTAATCTGCTTGATTCAACCTGATCTGTCTTGAGCTGGTAATTTTAGTGGGGTCTTATATGAAATGTGTCAGCTCTCTGTCTGTCCATAAAAAAAATAATTGAAATCTGATTGTTTTGTTGCTGATTTGCAAGTTTTGGAGAAATTTGGGTGGCACTGTGTACAACATGACATCCCCATTCTCATCACTCAGTTTTGGGGTCATTAGACCTCATTATCGTCACAATGTCTGGTGCCAAAAGGAAAAATCCTGTGCTAATGACTAGTCCAGTTCATTTTAAAATCACTCAGCTGTTCACAATTATTGTTGGCGTTGTACGCATAAACAGAAATAGAACAGAAATGCAGTATGAAAAATATAGTAGATGTGCAGTAATGTGATTGGACATTTTACATGTTCTCTGTACTTTATGTTAATGGATATGATGACACACATTGTCAGAATAGACAGTCTATTTAAACTGATAATACACACCAGAGACATTTATATGCAATGATCTAATCATGGTAATCCAATCCTTTAATTTGGCTGTTTACATTTTCCTAAATGTTTTTAACATACTTCTGAGCAAAAGTGAGATTTCTAAGCCGGCTAACTCCCTCACCTCTAGAGCGGCAAGTAGAGTACTCACTTCTTGCCAACACTGGTGTTACTGTGAGTGTGAAAACAATCAATTTAAACATGACTATATCATACCCTTTTCTAGGTCTACACATGTAACCCAGCAGAATCTACTGTACTTTAAAGTGCGTATGTGGTATGCAGTATGCAGCCACAATAAAAGATATTAGGTAAAGAAGGAGCTGTTTTTGTCTATTTGTTTTTAATTTTGTCTAGCTATGAATGTGTTATTTTATATTGGAGTCTGTCATAAAGCAACCTCCTTTCTGTATGTACAGTATGTTACTAAATGACTTTTATGAGTTTTCCTAAGTACTGACACTTTCAGATGGAATGCAGGAATGGTGTCTATTTGAAAATGTGTAATCCGGCACTACAGCTCCATGCCCTGTAAAAAAAAAAATTTCAATTTTTTTTATTGAAACTGGCAGTTAATTCAACTCATCAACACTTGGGGGGTTATTCACTATGGAGCCAAAGGATACAGCCATAGCTTCATCTGATCCTTCGGCTCTCTTTGGCTCTCTTCGGCTCTCTTCGGCCGATCCTTCGACTGAACCTAAAGGCTGCTGTACGGGCTATTCACTATAGCCCGAACAACAGCCGAAGGCGGCCGAGCGGTTCAGCCGAGCCGAAGGCATATGCTTTGGCTCGACTCAGAGGAATTGACAGCCGAAGTGTGGAGAAAGGTCGGCCCAAGGGTCAACCTTTTTCCACGCTATTGACAGCTGGGTGGAACCAGCCGGGATCTCACGGCTCGCTCTGCCCAGTTGTAATGACAGATCAGCATCCCCAAATAACCCAGGGACACTGATCTGTCATTAAACAACAACTGGGCGGGGCCGGCCGTGATGTCACGGCTGGCTTCACCCAGTTGTTGTTTTTTGCCCGGGACCTGCTAGAAGACTCTGGCAGGTCTCGGCCAATAGTAAACAATTAGCTCCGCAAAATAGTATTTCTTTTTTTTTTCCTTTTATTTAAAATATTTTTCCTTTTTTTAACTTTCATATTTTTTATAATTTTTTAATACATTTTTCAACTTTTTTTTTTCTTTATTTCACTTCTTTTCTATTCTGCTCGGTACCTCGGAGGTACTGTGCAGAATAGCCAAACCGAATGCCGCTTTGTGGCATTCAGCTATTCACTCACTGCCGTTCGGCCCCTATGAGAATGTGGGCGAACGGCAGTGAGTGAGCTGCCGGAGCTTCAGCTCAGCCGATCCAGATGTTGGATCGGCTGAGTCGAACTCCTTCTTTACTTCGGCTCAGCCGAACATGCAGAGCATGTTCGGCTGACCAAAGGCAGCTGATGCACAGCTGAAATCAGGCATACAAGACTGAAGTGAATAGCTGAACAGCGTTCGGCTCACTTCACCTCGGCTGGGTTATTCACTCGGCTGCCTTCAGGTAGCTTTGTGACTAACCCCCTTGGTGTTTTGGACAATTCATCCTTTATCAAGCTGTATTAATTAAACAGGAACCAGCAGTGTGACAGACTAATTACCATGATTAGTAAAATCTAACATAGAATCTCTCCTTGCACAGAACTGATTGGACCGCTGTGCTTTTTTTGCACTTGTGGCTTATCTCATAACATCGGTGGGTGATATCCAAGAGGGTTCACTATTGTGTTGAAGTTGTCCAATCATTGCCACAGAGAGATGGTATTTATATTTAGCCAGAATACAGACTTAAAGAGGAGCTGAACTCAGGAAGCTTTGTCCAAATATAAGGCAGGCAAAGGGCAAAGGATTGGTCACCAGCATTGCCCATGACCTCCCTGCAGCTGATCTTTTCGCATTACTGGCTTACCATGCTTTGGTCTGCACTGTCTCTGTGTGTAGGCAGCTATCTTGGTAGAGGTAGGGCTTTTGCTTTCTCATGCGATCCTTTCTCGATCCTCCAGCGCTGACTGGCGGAACAGACGGGGAGGGGGCGAGTACAGCTGGCTCTGCCTCTAGATAGGCAGAGCCAGCTGTCACTCATGCAGCTGGACGTATCCAGACATAATTGTCGGGATCCGCTTCAGCTGCGACGCCTCAGAATACCGCAAGCTGTAGCTCGCGGTATACTGAGCTTAGGGTGACGGGAGGACACTAGTTTGTGTCCTCCCGTTACCCTAAGAAGAACCCTGGGGAAAAGCCCTAACCCCATAGTTCCCCATAGTTATATGCGAACTGGATGTGTACATAACCTTTAAATTAGCTGCCGCCCTAGTGTTATGTTTCAGTCACAGTAAATGGCTTTGATTAACTGTAAGTAATGCTTGATTGTAAATTTTGTACATTTCCTGAGCAGCTTCGTTCCTTGGGATTAACTGAACAGGCATTTCTCTTCAACACTTAATATTTCTGACCTTAATGTGGTCAGTTCATGGAATGGTTTAGGAATTCCTGGACATTGAAAAGTTTTGGAATTTATAACTTTTAGCTTTATTGGAAGTGGTTTTTTTTATATTCCACAATCCAGCTCAATTTCAAAGAACATTTTTATTTGAAATATTGAATCACCCGTTATTAGAATAAGCGTATTCCATATTATACAGATACTGTACCACAAGTTTTTATAAAATCTGCCAATGAGAGAAAAAGTATAACATTTCTCAAAGCAAAATAATATCTTTTTAGGAATAAAATGGATTTTTGAATATCATTATTATGTCTTTTTAGGATGGCAAACATATTGAAGGGAATTTATCAAAACTGGAGCAGACAGAATCTGGAGCAGCTGTGCATGGCAACCAATCAGCTTATCTCTTTTATTTTCAAATCATAAATGAACAAACTGAAAAGAGAAGCTGATTGGTTGCCATGCACAACTGTTCTAGATGTTGTCTGCTCCAGTTTTGATAAATTCCCCACATTGCATACAATTGGCTGTTCAAGCACGGTAGTTTGTAACAAGAAACTGTTTGTTTTTTTTCCCCCTCCAAGTGTGACTTAAGGTTACATACAACAGTCATAATATGCACAGCTTTTATTGGAAGGTTGGGTAAGGTCTACTACGAGGACTGAATTTAGATAGGCACACTTTGTCCATTAATGTCGGTGATGTCAGACAAAGTACATTTGAAAATAATTAGGAGGAGCACCTTGAAGTGGGATAAAATAAGCCCCAACGTTGGTGTATGTGGGGATTAAATAAGCCCTATTGTTGGTGTCAGTGGAGTTAAAATAAACTCCATATTATTGGTGTCAGTAGAAGAGAAAAACAAGCCCCATCCTTAGTATCAGTGGGATAAAATAAGCCCTCATTGCTACTGACAGTTGTAATAAAATAAGAACCTATTGTTGGTGTCAATGACATAAACTAAAACTGGGAGTGAAAAAGAAAAAACCCTATTGTTGGTATCTGTGTGATAAATAGGCATCATCAATGGTGTCAGTAGGATAAAAACTGCTTAATGATTGGTGTCAGTGCAAGGAAAATAATCCCCATTGTGATGTCAGTGGGATAAAATAAGCCTTGAATCATTGGTGCCTGTGGGATAAAATATACCCCACATTTTTGGTGTCATTTTGAGCATAATAAGCCGCATATCATTGATGTCAGTGGAAGCAAGGTAAACCCTAAGTCTGTGGTATAAGTAGGTAAAAAATAAATATAGTCCACTGAATCCTGTTAAACAAGCAATACATAATGATTCTTATCCTGAGTCATATGTGTTGGGTTTCTGTTTTATTTTTCTCTGCCATTTTTTGAGAAGGGGAATGGCAGCAAACTAGAAGCCGACTGACTTGACTTCTCACCAAGTACCTGTATGCTACCCACAATTTTATTTCAGGGTCTTTGATGACTTTAGGTCTTTGATGACTTTACTAGGCGTTTATTGCTGTCTGTGTCGTCACTGGAGAAAAATACCCTCTTTATTTGTCCTGGTAACTATAGTTACAGTAGCGATTTTCCTCAGGACTGAAATAATACGAAATTAGAGAGCTTGGACCAATGGCTTTAATATATATTGCTTTATGACCATCCTCCATAACTACCCAACCTAAATCTATAGCTGATGGTGAACTCCCAGGAAGTCCCTGTTCATTTTTCCCACCCCCTCTTTTCTCCTCCTTCTTGCGGTCTAGAGCTCCATATACATCTCCTCGATGCTGGGTGAACCCCTGAAAAAAGCCCCTCAAAATACTGGAAAGACTATGTATAATTATGTAACTATTGATATATGTATCACAGCTCAGCCACATTGTACAATATAGAATAATGACACTCAAATGGATGCCAGGGAATACAGGTGATACTTTTGTGTCCACTACATATACAGGGCACGATTTCCAGGAATCCGGGCTGGGTGTCACTCTGGTTCTCCCGTCTGTGAATATGCGTGTGTGCTACCCTGCTGGTTGCAGTAAAATGTGAATTGGTGTGTGACCATCGATATATACCTGTGCTAACTTAGTGACAAGTGGCCCTGTCTTCCTGAAGAAGCATAAGAGTGTGAAACACGTTGAGGTCTGGACCTCGACCGGCTATACTTAATGATGATTTTCTTTGAATAATTTTTTCAACAATATGGGACAATACTCTTTATGACCACTGTGTAGTAATTCCAGGGGGCACCTTATGTCAACTTATATACTGATGGCCATTATAGTTGTCTGGTATCACCCCCAATGTATTTTATGATTTTATTGACTTTTACCGTGTTTCCATAAAAATGTGGGTTTTCTATATTTCGTGTATGTTACATTGTGCTAAATGCCATCAGACAAAACCCCATTATTTGTATTATTCAACCAAGGAGTACATTAGCAAATGTACTCCTTTGACCCAAAAGAGAACTAAAGCCAAAACAAGTTTGGCTTTAGTTCTCTTTTAATTAAAAAAAAATCACACTCCTAAGCAAGCCTAACTCTAGCCTACCAAAAAAACTTGAAAACTCAGGCTTTCTTTATGATAGTGGCAGCCGAAATCTCTATAGGAGGTGTTTGGCAATCCCTTAGAGTGCTCCTTGCTATGACTAGGGCCAAGATTTCATGGGTAATAAGGCATGGGAAACTAGCCAGCATACTAAATGACAGAAAGTTACAGTTTGAGATAACTTGGGGCCCATGGCTTCAATACATCAAGAAAAAAGACCTTGCTCCTTTACTTCCCAACCTGAATCCATAGACAATCTCTACTCACCTCGCCCGACTTGCTACTCCTTCTTTTGGTCAAGAGTTTTATATGCATTTCTTCAATGTTGGGTACGTCCCTGAATAAAACCTCCAAGAAATTGTATGTATAATTATGTTTGAACTCCCTGTTACTACCTTCCCCCATTTACTTGCTAATATTATATGTATCACAGCTCAGCCACATTAAACAGTTCAATAAATGAGCTGTAGTTTTTTGAGGCTAGGACTGGTTGCTGGGAGCTGAATTTTACAGATGCACCAACAGAGTTAAATTCCCATAATTCCGATTTTCAACATATTATAATTGTATAGATTAAGAGATCACCTAAGTTGCTTATTAGCAATTTTAACAACTGAAACTACATTGCTAAACATAATTAGGCAGATGAGTATGAAAAACAAAGCACTGGTATTTCCTTTATATCTCATTGTACCTTTAAGTGTATAAATTATGCTATTGTGCTGAATATTTCAAATACAAGTACTTACTGAAACCCATGTAACCATATGTCTTATTTAACCCAACAGACATTGATGAATGCAGCACTATTCCTGGTATTTGTAACGGAGGAGAATGTTCCAACACGATTGGTAGCTATTACTGTATTTGTCCTCGTGGATATCTCACATCTGTTGATGGCTTGCATTGCATCGGTAAGAAGAATAGTGTATTATACTTTTAGACAGTAGTTGTCTAGTATAGTAAGGAAGAAGAAAAAAGTGGCAATTAACCTGTCCTTGTGTCACAAAATAAAAATGGTTCACTTAAGCTATTTCATGCCTTAATTTTGCCATACAGGGATAGATATCTTCTCCCAGTAGTTGGTATTAAAAGATTTGCTTGTCTAGATTATAACATCATGAGGACCTATCCCAACCTTTATCATAGATATGTCCTTTGAGAATTCCATACACTAACTTTGGAGAAAAAGGAGCAACCGTGGGCAGGGGGTGATGGGGATTTTTCAGCACAGAAATGTATTGCATTTTCCACCACCTACACTTTTAGTTGTGTGTTACTTCTCTGTGGTTACACCCCTCAATGCACAGTTGTTGCAAATTATTCTGGGATCAGCCACTAGGCTTAGACATATCGGGTCATGTATGAATGGCCTTAGTGGAAACAATTTGGAAGTTAAAGCTCTAATGCCATCTTTAACAACTGATACTGTTACAAAGCAGGTTTGATCCACAATGCTTAACCATGAACCAAACTGATAAGGAAATGATCTACTATGGTTGCTAATCACTGTTTATGTGTAAGCATCTTTTACCCCGTAGCCCTAGAGGGCCCTAGAGACAGTAAAGTAATCCTGTGGCAGTGGATCACCTAGCTAGACATGATCATGACTACAGTAGTATTCAGTGACGTGCAGTGGAGTCTGTTCTCGGTGAGGCATTTGTTCTCGCTGAGGCCTGTGCCCTGCCCAAGCCCATGCCCCACCCCAGCCCGCCTATGCCCCACCCATGACCCACCCCCAGCCGCTTCCGCCCCCCCCCCAACCCAGTCACAGAGCTGTGTGGAGGAGGGAGGGTGGACAGAGAACAGAGAAGACAGAGAGGAGCCTCCATGTCCCTCACTTACTCGTCACCGGTGAGGCATTGAGATTGATGGTCCAAGCCATCCACAGAGCTCAAGCCTCTAACAGCAAGTAGAGGCTGTTGCAGCTCTTGCCTCACTAAGTTAGGTTACACAAAGCAGTCAAAAGCCGGATGCAACGCCTGTCCATTACAGGTTACACAGTGGGGAGGCTTTCCCTGCTGTGTAACCTATACAAGCCGGTCTGAATGGAGAAAAAGCTGTCAGCTTCAGATTTGAAGCTGACAGCTTTTTCCTCCTTAGTACTAGATGAGGCTCTGCCTCACCTTCTTCCCCTGACCGCACGTCCCTGGTAGTATTTTATGCTGTTACCTGTGTATGACCAGATTTACTATCTAAATTTGTGTTTTGAAAAGTCTCGGACAAATTGCTCTTACATGAAAATTATCCCAGTGTTTTTCTCCTTTTAAGGGCCTCTTTGAGACTATTTCAGAGTGTGTTTTGCCTTGTTTTTCTGTTGCTAACTAATTTAAATATAAATATGCATTTGCCCTTACCCTTTTATTTTATTCATAATGTTTCTGCTCAGAAAATTATTTTATAAACTATAGGAGGTTATTCACAAAGCTGCCAAAGGCAGCCGAATGAATAACCCAGCCGAAGTGAAGTGAGCCAAACGCTGTTTGGCTATTCGCTTCTGGCTTGTATGGCTGATTTCAGCTGTACATCGGCTGAAATCAGCTGTACATCGGCTGCCTTTGGCTGCACTTTAGTCAGCCGAACATGCTCTGCAGAAGGACTTCGACTCAGCTGATCCAACATCTGGTTTGGCTGAGCCGAAGCTCCAGCATCTCACTCGCTGCCGAACGGCAGTGAGTAAATAGCCGAATGCTATGCAAGCTATTCTGCTCGGTACCTCCGTATGAAAAGAGTTTTAAAAAAAAGATTGAAAAAATATTTTTAAAAAGTACATAAATAGTAAAATTAAAAAATAAAGATTTTATTAAGAGTCTTCTAGCAGGTCCCGGCCAATTAATAACAGCTGGGCAGAGCCGTAACGTTGTTGTTACTGTTTAATGACAGATCAGCATTCCCAGGTCATTTGGGGATGCAGATCAGTCATTAGAACTCGGCGGAGCCAGCTGCCTTTGGCTCGGCTGAGCCACTTGGCCGCCTTTGGCTGCTGAACGGGCTCTGGCGGCCGAAGAGAGCTGAAGCATCAGGCGAGGCTACGGCTGGATCCTTCGGCTCCTTTGTGAATAACCCCCTATAGTGAGCAAAAAAGCCTGAAACATATCACGAATGTTGATAGTGTGGTTAACTCTTCAGAATTTGGGTAAAATATCCTAATAGCCAAAATCAGTAAGACATCAGCAAATTTAAGAGCATTGGTAAGGTAAACTAGAGTTTACATTGAGACAGGTCTTGTCAGGTTAAAGGAAATATGTTAGTAAATCTGTCATCTGATGTCAAATACTTTTGAGAAAAGCTTCATTGCTTGGGGACTACTAATTCTCCAGGAGTGGGAGAAAGGCTACTATATGACCACATTTTATAAATACAAATATTCTAGAACAGAGTAATTACTGAGAAATGATATAATATACTTCAAGTGTATTTTATGTACAGAAGTTTTTGTAATTACAGATACATCAATTTATTTTCCCATAATCAAGCAATTGTCTCTGAGCAGGCCTTAATTCTAAAATCCTGAACTAGACGTATCCTATATGTATGATAACTTATAAACTGTTTCTGTATACTTATCTTATTGCGTCCTTAGATAAACCTTGTATTGTTTCCCTGTGCTTAATCACGGTTCAGGTCACTTGAGGTTCTATGGATGAGAAAATCCTCATTCTTCAGGATTTACTCAATATACAAGTGCATTAAATGTGTATAAACAACTTAAAGGAACATTCCGAATAAACCCTGATACTTTTTTTATTACCAATTAAGTGAAAGGAATTGAAAAACAAGAGCAAGAGGCATTATTTTATAACTTCGGTTATATTTGTTTGGCCAGGGGCTGCTAGTATATACTATACTTTGTTGAAAGCTCACTCTTGTCTAATGGGTTTGGTTTGGATGCTAACCAGAAAGCGTTTGTAGCATGCAAGGGTTCAGATGCTGAAGATTAACATCCACCTTTGTTACTAGTGTCCCTGTGCTGACAGATGGAGATCTCTGAAGCCAAGATATGTTAGTATCTGCTGACACAGGGATTTATGTAAAGCAATCTAATAAGTGCCGGCAAACCCTTTCTTTCTTCACTTGGTTTAAAATATGCCTAACTGTACTTTGTAACTTTAGCGGATTGGTTCTTGGTATATTTCAGTCTGTTCACATTCTCTGATTAATGTGAAAAAATTGTCAAATGAAAACCATGTAAATTAATTCACCACAACTTCACTTTTTGAGCAACAGTGTGCTCAAAGTAAGAAGGAGGAATCTGCTAAAACATATAAAAAGTCAGACTGGTATTTGTTAAAATTGACAAGCCACAATGCTTCTGGGAGAATGTCCTTTGCACAGGTGAGACAAAACTGTAGTTTTTGGCACATCATTTCTATGTTCATATATGAACAAATGAAGCATTAAAAGAAAAGACTGTGAAACATGGAGGAAGCTCAGTTATGTTTTGGGTGCCTTGAATGTATTCAGAGCACAAAGAAATCTCAAGCCTATCAAGGAATTCTGGAGTGAACCATGCTGCTTAGTGTCAAAACGCTCTGTCTTAGTCGCAAGTCATGGGTCCTCCTATTGAACATCCATGGAGAGCTGAAACATGCAGTCTGGAGAAGGCACCCTTCAAACCTGGGACAGCTGGAACAGTTTTCTCAAGAAAAGTAGGCCAAACTACATGTTGTCAAGTGCAGAAGTCTTACTCAGAGCTACAGAAATCACTTATTTGCAGTGATTGCCTCTGTAGGTTGTGCAACAAAATTATGGGTTAGGAGTCCTATCATTTTTCCCCATGACATTTTCATTCATTATATTATTTAAAATATTCTTGTGAATCAAAAGCAAAGTTTGATTTTTACCAAATATGGAAACCTAAATATTGTTGACAATTATATTTGTACAGTATACGAAGATGCATTATTTGTAATTAATCATATGTTGTTTGTGATTTTTGCATAGATCAGAGGTCAGGTACGTGCTTCTCCAGTCTTGTGAATGGGCGCTGCGCACAAGAGCTGTCAGGCAGATTTACCAAAATGCAATGCTGTTGTGAAGCTGGTCGATGTTGGGCTTTGGGATCTATTCCCGAACTGTGTCCAGTCAGAGGTTCAGGTCAGTAACAAATTCTAAAGCATTTAAAAAATTTTTATTTCTTCTTGGGATTCTTTCTTTCTTGAATAAATAATTTTGCCTATTTAGTTGTTATCTAGCAAATCACTGGGCATAAAATGCAAGCTACTTTGCTTTCACTTGTAGGTATGTTACTGTCATGCTGGGAAAATATCTGCATTGCTTAAGCATTGACAGGGGTTTGCACCACGTACCCCCAAGATGGGCTGGACTTGACTGTTTATGGCTCAGTGCAGTCAAATATCTTGGTTAGAGCTACATCGGCTCAACAAAAGCCAATCACTATTGAGTGGTCTAGCTGCTTCAGAATTGGTTTCAAAACAGCTGATCTTCAGTAATGTAAAAGGCCCAGAACCATTCAGATTTCAGTAAAGGGTTTTTCAGATTTTTTTTGCAAAAAAGTTGAACTTTTCTTTGGGTTAAATTCACTAAAACGGCTCATCCTTTTTCTTTTCAGATGAATACCGGAGGCTTTGCATTGATGGGGTTCCATTCGGGGGTCCCAGAATAGATGGCCCAGGAGGATTTGGACCAAATGTGTTTGGACCTGGTGGAAATGGATATATTCCATTACCTGGTGGAAATGGATTTTATCCCAGTGTAGGTGGAACAGGAATTGATGGAACTGGTACTGGAACAGGAGGAGGTGTTGGTGAGTTATTGTATGGTTCCAAACATGAATTCAGAAATTCTGAGTGATCACCCAGTGATCTGGGGGAGATTCAATTTTTCTGTATTTATCTGTATGGCATCCACACAGATTGTGAACACAGAAATCAATATCATTAGTGTTACACTACTTCTTATTATCACTGATCTTGATATCATGCGTATGATGGCTAATTACACTGTTTAAGTAATTACATTTTAATAGTTTTCTAAATGTACACACACAATGAGTGCAGTGAGCCAATTGTGTAAGATGTGGTCGTAATTTTATATGTTTACTGTAAAGGCTGTTTGACTTTTACTTCTGAATGATGATTAGTACTTAGTACTTATGACAATCAGTAGTTTACAAATAAGTATTCTGTTTAAAAGAGCTAGCAATTACATTCCTTAACATGTAATTGAAAAGAAAGTCAAAATGCTCACGCTTGAACATATCTTCATTTACTTGTCATCATGTATATCCTCGCTGTATAGCCTACTGCATCTTAAAATGTTATCTATAGGAGGCTTGGCATATTTGGTGCTTAGACCTTTAAATGATGAATTGACAGCAGGTTAACTATTTTAAAGCAGAGCATTCCCCTTAACCCAATCTTCCCCAGCCCATGCATTTTACTATTAAGAGGTAAACAGATCTCAGTGATGAGATTTTACCTATATATCCATGAAAGACATTCTTACACATAAACCATCATGTGCTATTATTTTTAGTGTTTAATAACTGCTCTGAAAGGTAATACAATACTGAATAAATGTACATTGAGTGTGTTACCTGCATGGCAAGCATAGGGATTCTTACTAAACTGTTTGACAACAGTTACTAATTTGTTACTAGAGTTGGTATTTGTTTATGTACATCTATGTACATAAGGACCGCCTGTTTGATCTTTTTATCCACTTTGCTGGTTGAGAACAATAGACTCTATAATACTTTATTGCCAGACACCACGTGATCCAGGCTTGTTCTAAGACTAATGCTGAGGAAAAGCATTTTTTTTATTAATTACAAACAAAATGTAAATTTTCCTCTAAATATTAATGTAATTTGGCTATGCTGACATGTGCCCTTTTGAGTCACATGAAAGTTTACTATTTAGACAAATTCATTGGCTGCCATAGCTGACTTCCTTCTGAAAATGCAGCTGCCTAGCTGCTAGTACTTGGGGACACTCACCTGGAAAAAATCTGAAAATGTGAAGTCAAAAAGCCATCCTAATCTGCATTGTTTTTCCATGTCAGTGACAAAAGCTGGCCATGTACTAGTAGATTTCCGAAAGAACGTTCTTTACCACTTGATAATGACATTAGACACTTGACAAATTTTGTTTTATTTTGGAATGAATGGAGTTTTCCAAATGAAAACTACATTCACTGTTAGAGTGTCATTTATTTGGGAAAATGTTTCCATCCTGCTCCTTTTCGTCAATACAGTCAAAATCAATTGTCGAATTGACCCCATCAGCTAACAAAGTGTAAAGAAAGTCCTTTCAAAAATCTAAGCAGTGCATGGACAGCCTAAAAAAGTGCTGTAACCAATGCCAGCAATGGTAGCCTTCACATTATCTTAGCACAAGTTCCCTTTAATGCTATGTTCACTTTAAGTGCATGAGATCTTCACTTTATTTTGTGCTATAAATATTTTACATATCCATTATTGAGCATAACAATGAATACTACTATGACCAACATGAATGGCAAAGATTGTATTAATAATTATAATATTATAACTAATGCCATGTTCAGTTTTATGTGATAAATATTAATAACAAATCAGTATTTATATATTTTTTATTTTCATTATAGCAACATTAAATCAGACAATAGATATATGCAAGCAATACCCAAATCTTTGCTTAAATGGACGGTGTATACCTAACCTTAACAGTTACCGATGTGAATGCAACATGGGATACAAGCAAGATACTCACACAGAATGTAATGGTATGTATATACTATGCTGAGCTTTTCAGGAGATGGAGCCTACTTAACTGGCCTTTTCTAACATTGCAATAGTGAATCTCTGCTACTTCCTGTAACTTATGACAGTCTTTGTAGAAGTAACTGCCAATATTAAATGGTACATAATTAAGGTCAGCAATAGTTGTGAACTGTATTGGTGTACAATCAAAGTATGCTCATATGAACTCATGTGAACTCTACCTTGTAGTGGGTTATGTTAAAGAAAAATTCAAGTAATCGCTAAGTTGCCAAACTGAAATATCAAGTTATCTGAATGTGATGTTTCTTTTTTATATACATTTCAGAAATTCATGTAGTAAAAATTGTATATCAGTTTTCAGCAGCGGAATAATCTGTAAGCAATGGCCAATAGGAATGTCAAATATTGAATCATACTATAGTGACTTTAATGAGCACCTAAGCCCCAATGCATGCAGCCAAGGTTATGTCAGTTAGCGTTACTTTCTATTACATTTTTTTTTTCCAAATGGTAAATTCAGAAGCAAAGCAAATAATGTCTAAATAGATATTTGTAAACTGTTTATCTAAGCCCATTAAATTTCAAAACCACCACAATTGCTAAACATCCCCAGTCACTACCTAATGTTCTGGACTAAATTCTTGTAAGCAATTTGTTTCATGTTCCCCTCCTAGTTTCCTTTAGTAACGGTACTATTAGGATGTAATGAATAGGTCTGTTAGGCCAGAAGTTATGTCCAGGAAATGTGTACATTAATTATTTTACAGCTGCCTTGAAGGTACAACTATTTTGTTATCCTAGTAACCTGGAAGGTACAGTCACAATTAGTGGATACAGCTGTTTTACTCTGACCTGTTTGAACAGTTTAAAATTCATAGGCTAGCAAAATCAGTGGAAGAAACATTTACTGAAAAGATACTGTGGCCAGTAATGACATGTTCTCAAATTATACAGTTTGAACTAACTGCGTGTTATGACTTTTTGTTACCACAAACAGATGTTGATGAGTGTACATCAAACCCATGTACTAATGGAGATTGTGTTAATACACCTGGATCCTATTATTGTAAGTGCCATTCTGGCTTTCAGAGGACTCCTACCAAGCAGGCATGTATTGGTAAGTATAGTATTATGACTTTTCTTTTCACTGAATTTAGAAAGATTCTCCTAATGCGTAACTTAACATGAAGGAGATGCCATTAGACAGGTCATTAATGATTACAGGTAGAGGGAATGCATAGTGGTTCTGTAAATACTTTCTTACATTTACTTATTTAGAAAACTCATGGCGCTTTTTGATATCTTTATTATATAATAAATATATATTTCAGATTCTCCCACATCACTATTGTTTCCATTTACGTATCAGTGTTTCTCCATTATCTCAGAGGAAACTATTGGGAAATGTTTTGATTCTGCCACAAATAAATAATTTCCTCAAAAACAATAATTGTTTGGTAGAAGACACCTTTGCTGACTGAATAACTTACATGGAATCACCATCAGGAAAGGCTTTCTGCCCGAAGAAAGCAACATTTTTACCTATTAAATATACAGTACAAATAGTTGTTTTATACACCTGTAAATAATAATAAATATTTTTGAGAGAAGCACATGGCGCAGATTGCTGAATCTTAGGCTTCTCATGTGTTAGAGAACATTGTAATATTTTATGGAGTTTTGACCACTTGCAGTTATTAAAATAATATCTACTAAATGTCATTTTGGTAAGTGTTAAATTAAATATGAAAAGATACCAATTTTAATGACTGTATTCACTCTAGTATTACTGGTCCTACTACAAATGGTTCAGTCCAGTTTTTTCATCAAAGTCCGCCTTTATAACAGCTGGTCCTGGGTCATTAAATCACCGTTTCAGCATCTCTATAGCAGCTTGTTTTGGAGCTTTGTTTCTCTCCATGAAAGTCAACAGGAGCCCAAAAGCAGCTTGAGTCAACTTAAAGAGACTCTTCAGAATTCAACACTTTGGGAGTGTTGAATACCTCTGAATTTCTATTGGACCCCTACATCACTACAGGATATAGCAATTACACAGGGGTTGGAGGATGGAGCAGACACCTGACATTCTTGAAAGTGCTTAGTGTCTATTGGAGGTTTTTACAGTGGAACCAAGGCAAAGTAGAAGACACTGTCTGCAGGAAAGTAGAGTGTAATACCTCTTCTAGTGCAGGCAAATTAAAGATGATCACTTTAATGCACATTTTAAGAAAGCAACATGCACGTAAGCTAAATGTTAAATGAAGGTCAGAAGGACATCCGAACCATGCTGCATTTGTCCATTTACACAGGGGGACCACCCCAAAACTAGTATACAGGGAGGGAGTCTAACAATGGCAACATCCATCCAAGACTTCTTTGACAGAATGTCTAGTTTATTAAATGATCACTATTCTGTGTAAAAAAAACAGAAGGACAAAATTGACACTTGTTTGCACTGGGCACTAGGAGAGAGGAGGCTAACACTAAACTTAGATCTGCTTTACCATAGATTAGCTAAATGAGCATTTGTAACATACCTAGCACAAAGGCTATGCTCTTTCATCTGTGTATTTTTAACAAATGCAGCATAAGTAAACAAGCCCTAACAACAGATCGTTGGTGCTATACTGGGTTGGGCTTGGTCAAAAAGGCTGGTAGGAAATACAGAATTTGTGAGCTATAGGTATTTGTGTTATCTAAGAAAGCTTTAATGATAGTTACATTTTTAACATCCAAAACTCATAACAACTCAATCAATGAAGGCATTATTGTAACCTGAAGAAACATGATTGATGTTGAATGATAAAACCAACCTTTCCCTTTGCATGAATACTGTGGTCTTAAATAATATTCATTTACTTTGAGTGAAAATAATTTTTGCTAGGCTTTCCACCAATTTTTGTAGAGCTGACCAGTGTGATTTTTTTTTTAAACCTAGATATTGATGAATGTATTCAAAATGGCATCCTATGCAAAAATGGAAGATGTGTTAACACAGAGGGGAGCTTTCAGTGTATTTGCAATGCTGGTTTTGAGCTAACTGCTGATGGAAAGAACTGTGCAGGTAAAACCTCTGGAAATAATATCTGTTTTATGTAATTCCTGATTAATAAAAAGGTAACCCTCCACACAACAAAACAACTTAATAATTGAAGAAACTATGCATCCCAGTTCCTGCAGTAAATCAGACATCTGGGCTGTGTTAGAAACAGCTGTTTACATAATTTCCTATGTCACGTAGCAAACGCTTGTAAAGGAGTCACCATGTAGTCTAAAACTATCTTTATCAATTGCTGAGCGCCTGTGCAAATTTTGGTGCTAGAATAACAGGAATGTCTGGATTATAATAGTTATCAAAGACATTGGGACACTTTGGCTGAAGCTATGGCGATCATTCATACAATGAGCTACTTTTTGACATTACCTTAATAATAAAGTATTCTTTTTTGTCTTTTTTAAATAAAGATTTTATTCGATAATGAATGCTACTTGCATATTTTTTATTATTTTATGGGTCATTATCTCTAGACATCATGGCGGCTTTAAAGGCTACTCTGAATGATGTTTTAAGTCCTAGTGTAGACAGATCATATCGAAGTCATAAGTGGAGTTTGGTCCAGTTCCTACAAAAAGCTTCAATAATGTTTACTCATTTGAGAAGCATGCTCATCAAGGTTTGAACTCTGATAATGGAAATATCCCTGCCAACTGTATCACAGATCATGGAAACTATTAAAGGAATATTACAATTACAATTAGAAAACCTTACAATCAGATAAAATACCTATTCCAAAACAGACTCAGTTAGGTAAACCTAAAAAGCTTAAATACAGCAGTAAAGTTTAGTAATAACAATGGAAACAAGGCCTCCAAACCAAATGGTTTCTTCAGGGGATTTATGAACTCACTCCCCATCGGATGAAAAGTTTGACTTTATGAAAGTAGCCTAGAGTTGATGCTTCTCCTTTTCACTGAGCAGATCTTGGTAATTAATAAGGATAAAAAGCTGATATGAACACATCAAATTAGGTGAGGATATTAGTATCCTTTGTCTATCATACAAAATAAAGAATGGGTGTATCAGCCACACAAAAGCCTTCCTAACTAATCATCAAGTTAGTATCTCAATCTTGGCAATTCTGTCAGAATAATCATTTGCATCTCTGTCATCATGCAAATATCCCTGCTCCATTGTAATGCACCTGCTAATTACAGGGACATTAAGTTAAATAGTGGCAACATTTACATTCTTATTATTTAATTTTGTGTTTTCCTAAGTTACTTTGCAAATATAGAAAACACATTTACATAGCAGTAGTACTTTTGCTAATGATACTGTATATTGCTACCTGCTTGTTGTTGGATACTGTCTGATTATACAGCACTCACTGGACTGATATGAAACAATGATTACCTGCAAGAATCCTTTTGATACAATCATCATAAAATAACTAATGTGCTTAACTGGTACTGGTAATTCATTAGAGTTTTACTTCATAATGATGTATATTTTGGTTAACCAAAGTCAGATGGGCTTATCTGCAGTTGATTTCAGTTCAATGCATAAGTATATGAATTCTTATAAATGTCCAGGAGTGGTTGATGGGGAGGAGGACAACTGTAATGTCTTTATGCCACCTCAAACTAACCACTCAACCATCATGTTCTCAAACAATTCATCCCCACACAGCTACCTCCTCATGTATCACTTGCCTCTCCCTTTTAGATTGTAAGCCCTCACGGGCAGGGCCCTCCTTACCATCTTGTATTGTGGTTGTAATGTCTTCCTTATATTGTAAAGCGCTGCACAACACTGTTGGCGCTATATAAATCCTGTATAATAATAATCATGACTGTGGCTATCTTTACATCTTTGATTTGTTAACTATTTTAACATACTAGTACTCTGTAAAAACATGCCTTACCTTTGGTGATTGAGATTACCATAACGCAAAAAAAAATGCTTAATACTATGCTTATTGTGTACTTTTAGATCATGATGAATGTGCAACTACAAATATGTGTTTAAATGGGATGTGTATAAATGAAGATGGCAGCTTCAAGTGCATCTGTAAACCAGGATTTGTACTTGCAGCCAGTGGTCGTTACTGTACCGGTATGTATTATAACCTAAACAAAGCTTGGTGCATTGTCTATTGTACTTCATTTCTGACCTTCTGATTTGTCTGCCTAATGTAATAAATTATTGTATATTTTATTTTGGTAGATGTTGACGAGTGTCTTACTCCAGGCATTTGCATGAATGGCCATTGTATTAATACGGAAGGGTCTTTCCGCTGTGAATGTCCACCAGGGTTGGCTGTTGGGGTAGATGGTCGTGTTTGTGTGGGTAAGTATAGCATTTGTGTGATATACTATATAGTATATAGTGTATGATTTCAATCTCCTCATTTACATTATATATAAATAACATCAAAATGTACAATGTAAATTATAAAAACAATACTAGGTATGTCAGAAAATATTTCTGTATACTCTTGGAACCTATTTACAAATATGTATTTACTTTCTTCTTTTCATCATGCTTCAATATTGTGCTTGCTGTAATGGTAAGGACATGTGCTCTTAGATGTTTTTATTGCGGGATGGTTTTAATATGCTGAGGTTAAACAGATGCTGTTTTCCTGTTTCTTTAGACACACACATGCGTAGCACTTGCTATGGAGCCATCAAAAAAGGACTTTGTGTCCGCCCATTTCCTGGAGCTGTGACCAAATCTGAGTGTTGCTGTGCCAATCCAGACTATGGATTTGGAGAACCATGCTATCCGTGCCCTCCACGAAACTCTGGTAAGCATTTTCTGTGCTTCTACAAAGTTAGTTTATTAATTTAATGTACTAAGTATTGCTTATTTTAAGTGTGCCTTCTCCCTGACAGCAAGCTAAAGGTGTAATATATTTTGGGGTTCATAGATACAAGTGCTAAAAAGTGGCACTTTCCAGATGATTCCAATGTGCTTGTGAAGTGGGACTGAACACTGCCTTAGATAAAATTGTGCACCAACATATGTATGTATTAGAGCTTTGAGTAGAACTATGGCCATACTATGGGCATGCCAATAATTATACATTTTGAATGAATAGAAAATAAGCTTTAATAAAATCATCCTCCAATTTCACAATATAGAAGCATTGAAATCCTGCAAGTAGGGTCTCAGCAATTTTCTGTCTCCAGCTCTTCCTGTGTTTACATTATAGATAAAAGGATGGCTGGTTGCCAGCTCATTGACTGCAGGGGTGTTACGGTGACACCCCCTGGCAGATGACAAGGGTTCACCTGAGGCTTGGTGTATAAGCACCAGCTGGTTTTCACCAGAGCTCCTGATGGTGGAGATGGGTTTAGCTGCCTGCTGGTGCCAAGTTGCGGCCCCCAGAATTGTCCTGTTAAGGGATGTACAAGGATAGGAAGGCTCCAATGAGGAGACAGTATTCCTGAACATGGCCAGAACAAGGTACAGGTCCAGACAGGAGATAACCAGAGAATGTTCAGACGGTCCAGATCTGCAGCCAGTAGACATGAGACGAAGATCTAGTTGGGTCCAGGCAGGTGTCGAAGCAGGCAGTTAGCAGAGAGTGGTCAGACAGTCCAGGTCAGCAACAAGAAACAACAGTAGTAATAAAGCTTTTTGTACGCACAGGAAGCTGGCTTGAAGGCACAGCACCGGTCCCTTGCAACACCCCTTTGAATCAGAGGCGACACCCCCAGCCTCACCTCAGGGTGCTCTGGATGTCCTGGTCTGAAATCTCTGCCTATCATTAGCCATACTGGCTTGGATTCTGTGAGAGCCATTAAAAGTAATGGCAAAGCTCCTATGAGCACCATCACAGGTACTGGCAGGTCTTCTGGAAATCCTGGCTGGGATTCTCCGAGAAGATCTTAAAAACCCAGCAGGAACTCTAAGCATTCCATAACATGGAAGCTATGCAAAGAAGGGAATAGCAAAATGAGATGCTTCAGCTAAACAAATATTGAGGATGAATTACTCTATAGAAGTTGCAGCTACAGAGGTCAGTTAGGGCTTGTTTGAAAGTTTATTTATTGCTTGTTGAGACTATGTACAGTCAGTATGGTCAGTGATTCTCATATTTTATTACATTCTTGGTAGGGCTGCTACTACACAAAACAAGGGACCCAGACTAGGAGAGGAAGTCTCAATTTGAGAAAAGATGGGGTGCCACTGCTACTGGTAGAGTCCAATATGGTATTTTATTTATATAGATCAATTGATTGCTCTTTATAAAAAAGACCCATATTTTCTCACATGAAATGGGTCAGGTTGAATTTACTGCCCTTTACCACACATCTTGATTTCTTCAATGTCCTGAGTCTTGTTAATGTTCTATTCTAACTGCCTTAAGGACCGATCTTGTTTGTGAGATTTGCTGTTTGGTTCATTGATTTTATAGATGATTTTATAGATGATGTACACACTGCTTCTGCTCATTCCCACACCCTCACAAACCAATCACGTTTGCTGGCTATCAGACATGCAATATAGAGGATTCTCATTTAACCCGGTTCCCATCAGAGATTTGTGTTATATTTAAAACACAGATCTGCAGGGGCAAATGGCTGGTGAATGCAAGTTCCTAGATTTTTATGCAAATTATAGTATGCCCTTTTTTATTTTGCTAAGTGTGCTAGCTTCATATAACTTCATATTTTAAAGATATGTGACTGGAAAAAAAGAGTGCTTATCGCAGGTTTGTATATACAGATGTATTAAATCTTTTTACATGTTTTATAATGCAGCTGAATTTCAAGGTTTGTGCAGCAGCGGAATTGGCATCACAGTGGATGGAAGAGGTAATTTATTTTATATGTGAAAATATCTATGCACAATGTCATTGTGTCTTTGTGATTAAAAAGAAATACTACTTAGAACCCTGTATTCCTTCACAGGACCAGTTATCTGGTTCTGATTATGTTGATTTAAAACTATCATGTTCTTTCAAATTTTGACTGAACAAAAAGTAATTTAAAAATGAAATAAATGTAATTATTGGTTTGTGGCTGTAGACATCAATGAATGTGCTCTGGACCCTGACATCTGTTCCAATGGCATTTGTGAAAACCTACGTGGAGGATTCCGTTGTAACTGCAATAGTGGCTATGAATCAGATTCCTCTGGGAGAAGCTGCATTGGTAAGTTTGCACACTAATTTTTAGTTTATCACCTTGCAAAATGTAACTAATGACAAAGAACAAAATCTGTTGATCTGCGCTTATAGATAATATATTAATAATATGGGAAATAAAGCTGCCACAATACAGACAATAACGTCCTAATAATGTAAACAACGACTTTGCGGCGCTAAACCCCCTAATGTGCTTTAATCTATATATTTAAACACATTTCTTTGATTTACTATTAATCTACCATAAAAACCTTATAATTGTGATCAAAATGTCCCTTGGACGGGATGAAAAAATATCCAAATAAGGATAAACACAGTTAATGAAAATTATTACTGTGAAAAATTGTCACAGTGAAACAATGTGTGTATATATATCACAGTGAATATCACAATGACCAACTATTGACAGTGAAAAGTTCATAAATGAACAAAAATAAAAACAAAACGTGCCGTAAGCAAACCAAAATAAAATAGTGATGATGCGACCCCCTATCTGGATAGACAAGCCTCGAGATATAACAAACGTGAAATATTTGTGACTATTTATAGTCAAACTCCAAAAAATTCATATAGTGATAAGAGCAATAATTGTTAATTCACAAAAAAGTCATTGGAGTCCTTATATAAAGTGCTTGTGCTTTTAAATGTTCTTCCTGGTGTCACACACGAAGCCCCCCAGGGCAGTGCACACTCACTGCACTGATCTTTTTTACACTTTGTAGGCAACCTGAGGCAGGTATTGGGTCAGATCCTTCTTAGTATTTCCTCCGGATGTTTCCCGAATGTTGTTTCCCATATATAAAAAATTCAAGAGGAACTCCTCATGGTGAAGCATGTATAAACGTTTATTAAAAAACAAATAAAAATGGCCGGTATCTCGTGAGCCTCCGTGCTCACTTCCGCAATCTTTGTGATGCTGTGACGTCAGATAGGCCGGGCCCGACGTGTTTCGTCACTCCTGATGTTTTCAAGGGGATAGCAGGTCTTTTCACTGTCAATATTTGGTCATTGTGATATTCACTGTGATATATATACACATTGTTTCACTGTGACAATTTTTAACAGTAATAATTTTCATGAACTGTGTTTATCCTTATTTGGATATTTTTTCATCCCGTCCAAGGGACATTTTGATCACAATTATAAGGTTTTTATGGTAGATTAATAGTAAATCAAAGAAATGTGTTTAAATATATAGATTAAAGCACATTAGGGGGTTTAGTGCCGCAAAGTCGTTGTTTATAATGACAAAGAACCGTTGCTAGAATATAATGGCTGATTCCCTGAAAGGTCTCCAGTCTCTGGCTTTGGGGGAAGTCAAAATGACATCGCTATTGCTTGGGTTTTTTTGATGTTACAGTATGGTTAAAGACAGTGAGAATTTGGAAATCAACAAATCTAAAGTGTTTTCAACTTTTTTCTGTTGTGTTCAAAGGCAGCCCCTTTTAAGATTCTCTCGCCTTTTAAAAGTAAATATGCAAATTAACTGGCTCACTTCACAAGAGGCTCAATTCACAGTATCACATTGTAGTAGCATGCAGTCAAAAGAACTTTTTACTGTGGATTTCCCTAACATGTGGTAATGGGTTACTCATGCGGTGCATGCCATGTGGTGCATCTCTGTGTTGAAAAAAAATAGTGCATGTCCATTTTTCCATATGTTAGGTTAAAATAAATAGGCTTCCTTATAGCAGCACATACAAAAATAGGGTAACTTGTTATGTTAACACACATGAGTTTATGCCATGCATAGTGTGAATGGGTCCTGCTACTTTTGTTTTTGCATCTGCTGTGCTTCTCTGCCAGACTCATCTACCTCCAAACTGCCCGAGGTTTATGTCTACAATATATTTTGACTCTCTGAGCAAGATGAACATTAAACAGGGCTGTTAATCAAATTATAGGTTAGATCTGCTTTCATGCTGTACAGCATCCCACTTCAGCAGGCTGTAGAAGTGTGCATGGGACTCTGTGTGGGGTCAGCGGCTCGAGTTGGTGGAAGCAAAAGGGAAAAACTTATTCAACTTATTCTTGCATATTATAAGCATGGTTAATGAAAAACCATCAGGGTGGGCACTTTGGTTACAAGGGAGAACAAACTTTAGAAGATAAGTGAAAAATGTTCTCTCTTTTAAAGTTACACCCAGAGATGTAGAAGAATGTGTATTTTATTCTGACACCCGACTCTGGGCTTTGTAATATTTTATAGTCTTTTCCTTTTTTCACCACTCATTTTATTGTGGTGAAAAAATGCTAGATAATTAAATGTGGTTTTTGTTTAATTCTGAGCAATGTTTGTGGTAATGCAGAGAAACATAAGCTTAGTAGATGCCTTTTTCTAATAGATTTTACATTCTTCAAAATTTGGAAAACATTACAAAAAATAAATGCATTGCTTATATTTACATTCAAAATGTGACCAGTGATACTGTGCATGTACAGTATTTAGAAAGTTCAGTACAGATGTAGAAAATCTAAGCAAGTGTTGGTATGAGCTATCCCAGTATCTATAAAAAAGAAGCAAGACACAAAATAAAGTTTCAGAAACCCTTGCAATGTACATTTTGACTAGGAAGAATTGCTTTTTTTCCCCAAAAAATTTAATTTATTTAAATAGTGAATTTATTGACTTACTAACACTGAGCATGTTAATGCACACATAACATGAAAATTCACATTTCACAATAAGGAGATCAAAAACCCAATGTTCAAAAATACACTGACTATTCATAAGATTGATTACATCACAGGGTCAGTTCACTTTTGTCAGTGCAGCCGCACCTCACCTACCAGGACCTGCTCATTTCTTGTAAATATTACATTTATACATCACACTGTCCAGTCTGCGCAGAGTTGATGAATGTTCATAGGCCAAGGCTTTCTTGGCATATGGGGGAAATTAAGGCTGTGTGAAAAGCCACTTCTTTGCCTCTGCCACCTATATCCACCTAGCTATTGTGCCTAATAGTAGATCCGACCCTGTGAATTTGTATTGGGTTTGAAAACCCATGTCTTATTGAATAAGGGCGGGGATACATTTTTCTACTGTAGGACAGTAGCTTGAACCCCTTAAGGACTTGGTGGAAGAGATTGTTTTTAACTAGTCTAGATCATTGAATTACATTTTGATATGCACTGGATTT
The DNA here is from genome assembly GCF_000935625.1 of Nanorana parkeri. Lineage (NCBI taxonomy): Eukaryota > Metazoa > Chordata > Amphibia > Anura > Dicroglossidae > Nanorana > Nanorana parkeri. Next base: position 333,881 of record NW_017307288.1, on the reverse strand, counting down.
TGATGGATTTCTTTGCAGCCGTGGTAGCAGCAAACACACGTGGGGTCTTCCTTTAATGTTGTTGATACAAAGACTTTAATTGCTGAAGACAGTAAATGAACAGGTTTGGTCTTGTGTTTGTGGTCTGTTGTGTGTAGGAGTGGCATAAGTCAGTTGGCTTAAAGAGGGCAGAGAATACAAACTTGCACGTAATGGCAAAACTAATAAAACTGTTCTGTTTTTTTGTTTGACACTTTGGACTGTCTAAAAGTAAAATTAGAGTGGACACATCCTTCTTTATTTATTTTTCAGACATTGATGAATGTTTGGTTAACAGGCTGCTGTGTGACAATGGTCTGTGCCGAAACACACCAGGAAGTTATAGCTGTACATGTCCCAAGGGTTACTTATTCAGGACTGACACTGAAACCTGCGAAGGTAAGTTCCTTATATCAGTTTATGTTTGAAGTAATATTGTATTGAGAAAAACTCAGGGCTATCATTGCTGAAAATGCTAATGACTGACACTTGTATAACACAGTAACAAACCAGCTTTACTACTTTCTGAGTCACTGACCTGGAACTATGCAGGACAGATGAAGAAAAGTGACTGAAGCCAGAGGGCTAGCATGACAGCCAGCCAGCCAGCATTTTCAGATGGATCAGCAATAAGAGTTACCTCATAGCAAGTGTGTTTTAAAATAGGTCTGGCAAAAAAAACACCTATCACAGCCACCTCTAACAGATCACATATTTAAATTGATGTATTTAAGGCAAATAGGCTGCAGCAAATATTAACTTTGCAAGGAAATGTCCCCATACCTTAGCAAATGTGGTGAAAAGAATACTTAAACATTGTATATAACTGTTTGATAAGAGTAAACAAAACTTTACCTCATTCACGTGTAGGGAAAATTCTCTTACAAAGTGAAAAGCCTGTTTGCATTTAGCAAATCAACCCAATATCTTCAAGAAAAATGACTATATATTTTTGTATTTGCGATGGCAAGGATACAGTATATATACAGTATGTATATATATACAAAATAGGAATTATGAAGAACAGTTTTTGGGATGATGGGATACAAACCCAAAATAAAGCACATCACAGTTTTGTGAGACTTGTAGTAAGAAATATGTTTGATAGCCAAATATTTCGATATGGATACAAATCATATAACGATTCCAGATATCCTGCTGCTGGGTCTGACTGGAGAATACATTTTCCATCCAAGAAATCAAGTTAAGGCTCAGTATTGGCTCATCAATAATATACAGTGTGTCATATAAATTTCACATCTTAAATACATAGACTTCTACCCTTACACTGCATGGCCAAAAGTATGTGAACACGTGCCCATCACACTGTTAATGTTACTGCATACAAAGACATTTTAGAACATTGTGTACTTCTGCTTTGGGAACAGTTTGGGAATTATTCTGTTTCAGTTGCGAATGTCTGTGTCCTGTGCACATGGTCCAAGGTCCATAAAGACTTGGTTTAACACATTTGGTGCAAAGGAAATTGAATGGCTTGCACAGAACCATGACCTCAACTCTACTGAACAATGTCGGCATGAACAGCAATTTAGAGCCAAGCACACTCCAGATCCCTTCCCATGGACTAGTGGAGGCTGTTAGATCCATAAAGGAGGTGCTAAGTCTATATTATTGCCCATGAATTTGAAACAGAATGTCCAGCATTCTTATATAGTTGTGGTGTTCAGTTGTCCACAGACTGTTTGCCTTAAAGTATATTTCAAGACTTCTAAATCTTGGAGTAAATCCAAAATCAAGAGTAGGTAGTGCAATTAAAATAAAGAACTACAATGAGTGCCCAAATGAGTTAACTAAATGTAGCCACATAACAATGTAGTTTCAGCCTTTTCTGTAAAAGCAACTTTGGAATGTAAAATGCACCAGCTATGTGCAAAATATTTAATGGCACTCACCTTATTTAACTGCAGTAAACTTAAATCTCATAGGTTGATATGCAAAAGGCTGTCAGAAAAAGGTGGAATAATTCAGAAATTTACAACCTGATTTGTCCACTCCTGCTACTCAGAATGTCCTATTTGAGCAGGTTTAAAACAGTTCTGTTCCAAGGATGCAAGTAAAGGAAAGAGTGGATATAGACAGACTTTTTTCTGGCTGTCAGACATTGGATTGTGAATCAGGTCCTTGGTGTGAAAGTACATAGGAGAGATTAAACCATGAATTCTCTTCTCTTGGGAAGATTGCCATTCTGTTTGCAAGCTGTGCTGCAGTTGGACCTTCTATATTGCTCAAGAATCACATGCTCCCTCTGCCCAGTACAGATTTTTAAATATGAGCATATTAGCTTTTAACAACTTTTTACTAGCATTTTATAGTTCCATATCCAAAAGTTAATAGAGTCAGGCAATCAACAGCAGAAACCTCAGGGTTTTCAGTTTTAAATGCTTGACAGGGAAAGTCCAATCTACTTCTCCAAAGACAATTAGTTGAGATAGTAGGGAAATAGTAGATCTGCCAAAGTTTTATGACTTGACAAAATAAGTCATGCCAGCCTTAGTATTTAACACACTATTATCACAAAGCCTGACTTAGAACAAGTTTGTAAGTTCTCCATGACGGAAACCTTAGCAGACATGTCTGCATATTTCAGTTGATCCATTTCAAAATGTCCTTTCTTATTTAATTAAGGCCTAACCAAATGTATTCTGGTTATTTTCCAGATGTAAATGAATGTGAAAGCTCCCCATGTGTTAATGGTGCATGTAGGAATATTTTTGGCTCTTTTCACTGTGAGTGCTATCCTGGAAGTAAACTGGATTCCACAGGCCTCATTTGCATAGGTGAGTATTTCCGTATACTGTATGCAAGAAATGTTATACTGTTATGAGCATACAGTATCTGCACTTTACTGGTTCTGGTGGAAGCACCATTTAGCGTCAACTACAGTGAGGATCAGATATTGTTTTGTGGTGTCATCAGGGACTACGCACTGAAGGTGATAACAAATTACACAAGGATGATCACTACTGTTTAGGTCAAACTGTGTCAAATTATGCCTGTTATCTTCAGACATGGCTTACATCATAGTTTAATAAGTCACGTTTTCAGCTAGGCCAGGGTATGCTTATATTGTTTACAGAGTCAAATCCTCCGCTTCAGGATAAAGAACGATATATACACACAATTATTTGTCTAATTTTCATATCATCTTACATATAAAAAGAAATGCATAGCAATCCTACATTTCTTAATTCTTTTTTATTAAAACCTAATTAAATCTGTGGAAGTCAAGCTTTCTTTCTACTCTGGATAGAGTGGGGACAAGTTTTTATTAGGTTTTTATTTCCCACTTGGAAGATTTCCCCTCAGATCCTGTCCTGGTAACATAACAGGAATTAAACACAAAGTCCCACTGTTCTCAACAGAACAGATATCCTTATCAGTAGATTTTACCTCTGGACCACCACCTTTTATTAAGTCAGCATATGGTATGTGCATTGCGGGTCTTTAGTACTGTCCATTGAGGTGTCATTCTACAATTCAGGAAAAGCTGAAAGTGACAGCAATTCATCCAAATGAACCATTATGAGCTAAATACCTGTCGCAGTTTTGATGCCAAATTTTCTGTATATATTTTTAATTCATAGATAGCCTTAAAGGAACCTGTTGGCTGAATATCCAAGATGGTCGCTGTGAAGTCAATATAAATGGAGCAACGCTCAAGTCAGAATGTTGTGCTTCTCTAGGCGCTGCATGGGGCAGTCCTTGTGAGAGATGTGAAATTGGTATGTTATTGATTATTACCTCAGTGTTAGATTGCCTATATTATTATTAACAGTGTTAGATTGATCATATAAAATCATGTATTTTCACTGAGTTTAGTGATGTCATTTTTATGCAGTTCCCAACTTCTTGCATTGAATTTGACAAAAGCATGGTTGCAAGCAATGTGAAGCTGAACTATTTCCTTCTTTATTGTAGATACTGCTTGTCCCAGGGGATATGCCAGAGTCAAAGGAGTTTCATGTGAAGGTATTTTTTCTGAGATGTTTTGTGCAATTTCTTAAAGGAGAATTATGAGGCAAGTGATTTTCACTCAGCCTCATAATCTGAGCCGACCTGTGACAATGAAAGTTTCACAGGTCGGCTCAGTAGATCGGGAAGTGAGCGAACACATACCGGCGCTCGCTCACTTATTGATCTATCAGTGCAGAGAGCCGTGACTGTCACTCACGGCTCCCTGCACGGATTCCCCCCTATCTGTTCGATCCTCCGGCGCTGACTGGCGGAACGGACAGGGGAGGGGGCGGGTACAGCTGGCTCTGCCTCTAGATAGGCAGAGCCAGCTGTCACTCACGCAGCTGGGTGGATCCAGACAGAATTGTCAGGATCCGTTCCGGCTGTGGCGTCTCAGTATACCGCGAGCTATAGCTCGCGGTATACTGAGCTTTGGATGACGGGAGGACGATTGTTTGTGTCCTTCTGTTACCCTTAGGAGAACAATGGGGAAAAGCCCTAACCCCATAGTTCTCCTTCAATATGTAAATATTTTTAATATAGCATTTAAAACTGAACCATTATAACATATGTGTGAAGTGTGTAAACCATAACAAACCTTGCTTATGTCTTCCCTTTTAGTCTTTAAACTGTACCATTGAAATTGCTGTTAAATCTGAAAGAGATTCAGTGAGTTCATAACTTCCTGGACTGAGCCCCTGCTGCACTGAAAACACAAACAGTGTAACCAACCTGGCCCAGCTTACATTTGGGAAATATAGAACACCTCCACCTCCATGTAATGGAAATGAGGAGATGGAAAGGTATTCTGTAATCCAAATCAGGAGTAGAAGTTTAGAGTAACAACAGTGCTCTTCTAAGGAAACAGTACAGTGAGTGAGTGTTGTCACCATCAAAGGGTTTTACGGGCAAGATCATCAGGTGAAAATGGAAAGGAAAAAAGAAGCCTGAAAAAGAAAACTAAGGCAGCCACTATATATAAAGACTGGTAACCTGCAAAATATATAATTTTTGTTTTTAGCCCTCGATACTTTAAAATCAATTGCTATTCTTAGTTGCAGAGTACACCCAGTTGCCCAGGATGTTGACCTTCAGCCCATGTGGAATCCATTTTTTTTAACTCTTCATAGCTTTATTCTTTATCAACTTAAAATTCACATTTTGAAATCAACCCAATGTTTTACTCCAAAGGGTTAAATGGGGCACAAACCTACTGTTTTGCTGGAGAGAGTGTAAGAGGATCATCAAGACCACACTTTGCCAACTTTTAATGAATAAGGCAGTATATGTTTACAAAAATTTAGCACATCTGCACGTAGGCCTTTTGTCTGTATTCAAAAAAAAATTTCACTTAATTGCATATGTATGGTAGCGCAAAACAGTCAAGCTTCCATGTCACATTTCAGACCATGCCTAGCTATTTGTCAAGCTAGAAAACTGCATGCCAAAAGTTCCTCTGAGTTGTCAGGAGGTTTCATCCTGACACCAGGCAGTGGATAAGGTGTGCACTCCTGAAGTCAGTGTATGTTTATTCTTCCATGATTTTTTCATAATTACAACTTCAAAAATCGACCTATTAGGACTTAGAGGCAAAAAAAATTTCAACTACGTAGAGATTCTTATATATAGAAGTAATTATTTGAATTTGATGAGTTCTGAGTCTGAAGGCATTTACATTAGGTCTGTCAATTTGCAACACAATACATTTCTTCTCAGCATTTGTTGAATTAATAAAGTGTCCCAAGAGGCCTATTAGTAGAGTCAACTGTTTTATGTGAAAATAATAGGCTTGGTGAACATTTATATTTTAATGACATTGAGTTGAATTTGTGTGCTTTCTTCTTCAGATGTCAATGAGTGTGAAGTGTTTCCAGGAGTATGCCCCAATGGAATCTGTCGAAATTCTAAAGGATCTTTTAGCTGCGAGTGTCCTGAAGGGTTCACCCTGGATGGTACAGGCAGAATCTGCCTAGGTAAACATTCTGTTCTTTTTTGTTGCAGATATGTGTTTAGAATGGGATCATAAAAGTGTTTAAGGGCTTGTTCACACCAAATGCGGTACGTTCCAGAACGGTAAGTGCTGGAGCGCACCGCAAGTCTCACAAAACTTCCCCCTGCGCTCTGGGTGCGGGATGGGGTGTGGTGGTGCATTGAATTCAATGGCACTTCTTCCACGCCCCCCACCTGCAGTGCGATCCTACGCGTGGCAAAACTTTGCCTGCATTCCGTTCTACTGCACACGCAAAAAATGCTGCTTGCTCTATTTTTTGCATTTTGCACTCTGGAACGGACTGCATTTGGTGCGAACAAGCCCTAAAGCAAAACTTTACACAATTTTGTTTTGGACAGAGTGGGTAAAAGACAAAAGCTTTGCCAAGTTTTTATTTGCAGCCTGTTAGCCTATTGAGGAGATTTTCCCTTAGGGTACGTTCAAATCATATGCAGTGCGTACCAACCCGATTCTGGCCGAAACGCACTGCATCGCATTGCGGTTGGCTAATTTTTTTGTGGGGCCGGAGGGGGCGTGGCGGGCCATTGAAGTGAATGGCACCGTAGCCACGCCCTCAGGCCGCAATGCGATCGCCCGCACGGGATCGCAAGGCACATTGGGCCTGCGGTCCTGAGAGGTGCGATCAAAATAATGCTAGAAGCAAAATATTTTATCAGTAGAGTGGGGAAGGGTTACAACCTCTGTTCATATCTGTGTCTTCTTGTCCCATTGACAACCATTCCACTTGTTTCTTGTCCTGTTGTCACTGGGACAGGAAATGAGGAAATATCTCCTCTGTGTTGCCACAGACAGGAATACAAACTGGCAGAGGTATTACCTAATGTTAAAAATAAATGCTGGATTTGGCTTCACTTTTTGCACATATTGACTGACCTATTTAGTAATTTATGTTTTCTCTTTATACAGCAGGGTCAGAGATATATATAAAAAAAAAAAAGAATGAATGAAGGCTAAATTTACCATTAACATCATATTTCATGTTACATCCATATTCAGGGTGTAACATGAAACATGGTCACATAAACAAGCCCCCCACCCCTAAACCAACCCCCCTTACCACAATGCTGGGGTTTTTCTCCCAGTAGGATTCTGTATACATTTAAAATTGGTGTGGCTGTGTGTTGTACTTCCCTCACAGCCGCATATCCAATCACAGATCAGTTGACAAAAATTCCATCTGACACAGTGCTTGCAGTCAATTTATACTTCCTCCCATCCCTGTAACTGAACATCCACTTTAAAGAAAAAAAAAAAACTAAATGCACATTTTGTCTATTATGAATATGTGCACATTAATTTTTTTTAAAGTGGACTTTGCCTTTAACAAACAGGTCACATCTGGTTGCTATTAAAACACCTCCACATCAATCGTTCCTATAAAAAAAAAATCAGTTCCAGTATTTAATATGGATACTTAGAAATGTATTTGCTTCTTGTATACTTGAAACTAACATGATCCTGCCTTTTGTTTGAAATAAAAATATGGAATATGGAATAATGAAATAATAAAAATATCACGCCTAGGCGTATTGCATATGCGCGACCGTCGCGTGTTTTTTTACCGCGAATCGCGGTAAAAAAGTCGCGCGGCAAACGCGCTTTTCCGAAGACTACTTGGCTGTATCCCAATGGAAACGCGCAACAAAACGGCCCAAAGTAGTACATGTACCTTTTCAGGCGTGGGCCATTTTGTAGCGCGTTAGGGACGGGCGGAAATACGCCCAGGTGGGAACGAGACCATTGAATACAATGGGATTTATATTTTTGAGCGTTTTGTAGAGCGTTCGTCGAGCGTAGAACGCGCTACAAAACGTTCAGGTGCGAACGAGGGCTAATAGGCTCCCGGCCACCCGTGAGTGAAACACTTTCTCACAGAAAGGTTCACTCTGCTGCTCGTTTTTTTCGAGCCGTTGGCTGCCGTCAGAAGAAAAAAAAATCCCCATCCCCACTAGCTATTGCACCTGCCCACTGCTGCTGTCAATCAGCAGAGGGAACCTGCAGTTCTCCATCAGGTCCCCGTCTGGTGATTGACAGCAGCAGTGGGCAGGTGCAATAGCTAGTTTGCTATTGGCTATTGCAAATTGAAATAGCTAGTTTGCTATTGGCTATTGCAAATTGAAATAACCAATAGGAATCTAGCTATGCTTTCCTATGGGGATTTCTTTTTTTTTTGACGGCAGCAGAACCGCCCGGCCAATAGAAAACATTTGGGCGGAGCTAGCTGTCACTGCTAGCTCCGCACAATCGTTTTCTTCTGCACTTTGGGTCGTCCGCACATGCTGAGCATGTTCGGCTGACCTGAAGCCACACAAAGTCACCCGATGTACGGCTAATTTCAGCCGATATACGGCTGGAATCACCCGTACCAGCCTGAAGTGAATAGCCGAACAGCGTTGTGCTCACTTCACTTGGGGTCGGTGAGTCACTCGACTGCAGTGACTCGACGGCAGCTTAGTGAATAGACCCCTATGTGAATGGTGCCAGTACCTTTCCTCATGTCTCAAAGTAAATGGCTTACATTGATTTATTACTTGCAGATCTACGTATGGAGCAGTGTTTCCTAAAATGGGATGAAGATGAATGTGTCCAGCCAGTTCCTGGCAGGTTCCGTCTGGATGCCTGCTGCTGTACAGTTGGAGCTGCCTGGGGTGCAGAGTGTGGGGAGTGCCCTAAACCTGGTACCCCTGAATATGAAATCTTATGTCCTAGGGGGCCAGGATTTACCAACAGAGGAGATGTTCTATCAGGGAGACCATTTTACAAAGGTAACCAACCAAGCCAACTGATACGTATTTCTTTTCAAATTACTAACAGGTTTGTAGAATTATTATCTTTTTCAACATTCTGATAAAGCAGGAAGCAGAAGAAAAAAGAATGTATCTCAAGGTAACAATTTTTACACCAAAGAATGTGAATTCATGTGGCAAATCCAATCTGAGTACAAAAATTCCACAATTATATTTTGGACCATATTTTTGAGATGCTGGTCCCAGATGCAATATTATCAATGCAGTTTTAATAAATGTTTAAGGCCCCGTTCACTCCAGGATGAGGTGGTTCAGCATGGTCTCCATTTCTTTTAAAAGGGTGGTTTTGAGCATTTTTTTATTGTGTTTCAGAGCTGAAATGCAATTAAAAATGCCCAATACCGCAGTCACATTGAAATCTATATGTAAATCGTGATGTTCAGCATTAAAAAAAAGGCTCAGGGAGTTTTTTGGGCAGCAGGCGGTTCGGATCGCGCGGAGCCGCATAGCAATGTATGGGATTGTTCATGTCAGCGGTTCAGCTCAGACAGATCCGCGCGGCCAAACCGCCCTGGTGTGAACGGAGCCTAAAATGGCATTAGTCCTGGGCCTGGGCCAATCAAACAGAGGCTTCATTAACACACAGGAACATAATGGAATCTAGATTAATAGGTCACACCACAGCCTACTGACGCGCTGAGAAAATTGGAGGTGAAATTCTGCAGGTTTGCTATAGAATATAAAGTATGTATTCGATTTGGTCCAGTTATAAAGGTGCTAAAATGTTTTTAAAAAAACGCATTTCAGCTGTAATCTATCTTTTGGCTGTAAACCATATAGCAGAGCAAACCATTTTCTGTTGCAAAAAAAAAACAACTTTCATTTTAAAATATATCACGTATGACCACTATTTAAAGAAAAACTTTTTTCTTAACCCTTGCAGTGGGACTACCCTCACACTGCAAGGGTTAAGTTTTCATCTAGGTACAAAAATAACAAAAGTTATACTCACCTGAATCTTGCACCTGAATCCCCCTAGCCTGTCTCCTCTCCCACCCAGGGCCAGATTCCCCACAAGTCCACCGAGGCCCAGCCTCGGGGCGGCAGGGAGCAGAGGGGCAGCAGCGGTTTGAAATCTCCCGGCGCCCAGGACATGCAGTTCCGGGTGCTGGGCAGTAATGTTTTTTCTACATTTAGCCCTGCTTTGCACAACTAAATGTAGCGTGATGAAGCCACTTGTTTCTTTACAAGTGATCTTGGCGATGTCAGGGTTAAAAAAAAACCTCCTGCTCATTGTAGTCTTCCCCTCTCATCTGTCGCAGGTGTTCCAGCACAGTGTTGTGCTAGAACTCCTGTATTGGAGGTGACACGGTCAATAAAAATAACCCGTCACCTCCAAATGCTATCATACGGGCTTGTTAGCTGCTGTGTGATAGCAATAAAGTTAAGTTTAAAAAAAAGATATAAAAAATGTCATAAATAAAAAAAAAAATAAGTAATAATAAATGAAAAAAATTAAGTAAAAAATAAATAAAAAGTTAACAATTATAAGAAAAAAATATAAAAAATAATGCTATCCAAATGCTATCATACGGGCTTGTTAGCTGCTGTGTGATAGCAATAAAGTTACGTTTAAAAAAAAGATATAAAAAATGTCATAAA
>NW_017307288.1:312333-322373 GCF_000935625.1 Nanorana parkeri | reverse complement strand
AACAATTATAAGAAAAAAATATAAAAAATAATAAGAAAATAATTATAAAAAAGTAAGAAATAATTATAAAAAATAAAAAACTTAAAAAATGATAAGATAAATAAAACATTTTTTTACCTTGTGATACTGGAACATGACTATCTCAATGGACCCTAAAATGTAGCATGTCACAAAAAAAAATATAGCTGCTATCATTGCTTTCCTTTTTTTGCAAAATGTCAGTTGATATGTCTGTTTTGCTGTTGATTCACTTGCTTTAAGGCCCCCTTTATACTATGCTATTCCATTGTGATGGCATGTCCGTTGGCACGTACAGTGCCATATGATTCCATGTGTTGTACTGCATTACCACAATGCATAGTCTGAAGGGGGCCTAAAATATTTTGAGTCACTGATAAAACTGCAGATCAGGTAAGTCAGAGAAGAGTCAGGAGTCCTTAGCTGTTTCCTCGATCTGTATCATGTCGCTCTATCCCTAGGACAGGATAACATACTTTGCTTTCTTCATAGATATAAATGAGTGTAAAGCCTTCTCTGGGATATGCACCAATGGAAAATGCAGAAATACAATTGGAAGTTTTAAGTGCAAATGCAACAATGGATTTGCATTGGATGCAGAAGAAAGAAATTGTACAGGTAATAGTGAATCGACATACTTTTCTGTGTAGTTGTATCTGTTGTATGCATGTGTTCATTGCTGTAGTGAGAAACATGATAATTTTTTTGTCTGGTTATTAGCTTATTCTGCACACAACTCTGCTAGACAAATACTGACATCAGTGAGATCTCTGTTAAAGGCTCATGTCGATTGGCATTCTTATCAAACTCTATGTTTGCTATGCAAATGCATGCTTTCAAATGGAAAACAGTATTTGACAAGAAAAGATGTTTGTCCTGGTTTTCATGCACTTTACACCACCTTAATTGGACATGCTGTATCCAAAGAGAAACAGCACAACTCAATGCAAAGCAGGCCAAATGCGACATCTGATCTGCCATGTGTACTGCTCAATTAAAGTCAATGGGAATTTGCTGGCCTGTGTTTGACGTGCCTTCCAAATGCAGGTCAAATGCAGAAAAACACACCCATTGGCATGAGCCCCTAATCTTACAAATTTAAATTGCAAAGAAAAATTGGGGAAAGAGTAAAGAGTTTCATGCTTTAAATCCATCTGCTTAAACCCAGCCTGTATATGTTCAGCCATTCATTACATTAGCATGACAGCGCCCACAGATTTAAAAAAAAATGTAAGTAGACTTAGTCCTTGATTCCTCAAGTATCATTATTTATGTCTTTTGCTACCTTCCTCTTCTACTACACTTACATATCGCTCGTTCATCTTGACACTGGTGTATCCCTAATGTGTGCAGTTCATGCAGTATATACAGGCCCCAAGGGAGAGAGGGATTCGATTTGGGAAGCAGTAAGCGTTGGAACTACTACCATGGGAGCCCATGTGGCTGCTTTAAGGGCCCAAGGCAGAGCGGGGCCCATTTAGGACCAGGAGTGGTGAACTACTCACTTTTCCCTTGGGGTACATCTCCACCATTCCGTTTCTTGCCTTTCATGTGGCACAGTTGCCAGTTACTCTCGTCTGTCCCTCCCTCCTCCCTGTGTGCCTCGGCAGAGATGCAAAGTGATCTCCTTCCAACATCTGCCTAAAAGTTCTAACTCTGATGTGGTCAGTCAGAGCCAGCTGGAGACAGTTTAAGCATGGAGCATTGAAGGTAGTAACTTTGACTTGTCAGTTGCCACTAATGATGCTAGCAACATGGTAGCGCCCAGGGATTTGTGAACAATCCACACCACCACCACTAAATCTGGGGTGGTGGAGCTGTTTATAACTGTTAACATTGTCACCAAAGGGAAAGTGGAGTTATAATTACACCCCCTTACCCCTTCTTCATTGGTGGCAGTGTCATTTACCTTTCTTGAGGAATGGGACACAGCTTATGACCCCCTCCATTCAGAAAAGACCCCTGCATTTGGAACAGTAACTTCTAATAAATTATGTATAAACTACATTAATGTTATGTTTTATTTTCAGACATTGATGAGTGCCGGATCTCCCCTGATTTATGTGGGAGTGGTACTTGCGTCAATACGCCTGGCAGCTTTGAATGCGAGTGCTTTGAAGGCTTTGAAAGTGGCTTCATGATGATGAAGAACTGTATGGGTAAGTTCCACAGCACTAGATGTTTTTAGTTTTCTGTGCAGTTTTCTATTTTGGCATCACTACAAGTAATAAAAATTAATAGCTTAAACTCAGAATTTGTAGAAGGTTTTAAGGGAATGCATGTACAGTTCCTTTTACTACCTTTCAGCTCCATGTAGTAAGCTGTCCTGATGGTTTAGAGCCTGCTGTGTACAACTCTAGTGGGTAGTACAATTAACCCAGGTTCGACAGAACTGCTTTATGACTTGTTCCCACCAGGAGGCATATGTTAACATGGGTTTTATTTTATTGATGTTCACTAGTATGTGCTGTTAATGTGTTTTTTTAGACTTCATTTGAATTGATGTGAATGGCAAACTGCTGCTCAGTGCACCCACAGTGTAGCATAGACTTTTTCTGCAATCCCTGAGTTTGCCTCATCAATCTCCCTGAGTGTGCCATCCTAGAACTTTGGCCATCTCCTGAAAGAAGGATCAATGATCATTAAAAAATATTTTAATTTTAAATATTTTGGACCTGGGTGATGCTGTGGATATAGGCTATCTTGATTTCAGCAAAGCATTTGATACAGATCCACATAATGACCTCATAAAAATTGTACAAGCTGAGACTTAACCCTTGGATGATTCAGTAAAAACAATTGGCTAAAGGATAAATTTCAGAGTATGGTTATAAATGGGGTTCATATGGAGCAGAGAGCAGTCTCTAGTGGTGTAACACAAGGCTCTGTCCTAGGTCTGGTTCTGTTTAATCCCCTTATGAGTGATAAAACTGAGGGTTTGGTGGGCAAAGGTATGCAATAGAGTTTATATTCATAGAGTTGTTTAGTTGTTTGTAACATGGAACATAATCTGGCCATGCTGGAAGATTAGTCAATGCAGTGGAAACTGCAGTTCAGCCTCAGAGGAAACAGATTTTGTGGGTGTGCTTATTCACAGTGTGTCCTGGCAGTGGGGAGAGTGAATAGAATTCTGGGGGTGCATTACTAGTGGGATCACCAGCAGGAGGAAGGATATCCTGATTATCTCCTGGATCTCATTTAGAATACTGTGTCCAGTTCTGGAGGTCTCACTTGCAAAAAGATGTTGATAAAATAGCTTGAGTCCAAAGACAACAAAATGGTGAAGGGTCTAAAGGATAAATCATGTCAGAAGAGACAGCAGGAAGTAAAGCCAAACCTATTTGTATGGCTTTATTTCTCTTTAGGGTAATAGGAGTTCATTTACTAATGTACTCCTGTGACCCAAAGCAAGTCTAACGAGGGCTACTGCCCGTTATCTGCTGACAGCGCAGAGCCATGCTGCAGCAAGGAAGGATGCCAACAATCTTGTCAGGAATTACCCAGCTGCCAGGTTGACAGCTGGGTCTTCTTTTCTGAAACCAGAGCCAGCTGTGCCACCCCCTCCCATATGACCCTCCAGTGGGTGCTGGAGAAATGAGGTGGGGAGGAGGAATCCCTGTGGGAAATAATGATTGATAGTCACTGCTCTCTATACACACGATCACGCATCTCTCATTATAGCTGCAGTGTCCCACACCAACTCTAAGTATTGGGAATAGTACATTTCACTCTTCAAATACTTCTCTTTAATCTGAACAGTGTCAGGAACCGGATCTGAACCCAGCGCCTCAGCTGTAGCTGGCGGTGGTTCTACCTGCTGAGCCACCTTAGAACCTTGGATAGCTCCTTGCCTGTTCTCCTGTGTAATTCTCAGTTATACCTAATCTTTGCTGAACTCCTTGCTCCTCCCTTGAGCTTCCTTTTTAAGCCATGCCTCTGCACTTCCTATTTGCCAGATTATTGTGCTCCTGCCTTGATCTTGCTTCCTGCTCCCCCTGTGCTACATCTGCTCGTACTGCTTCCCGTGTACCGCCCCTTGGCTGCTGATTTACCGACTACTCTCTCCGTCTCCTGCTACATACCTGATACCTTTTGGCTCCTGACCTCGGCATGTTCACTGACTACGCTTCTGCCTGCTCCTCCACCACTACCGTCTGCTTGTGTACCGCAACCGGCCTGTTATACTACGAATTGCCTGCTGCTTCAGCTGCTGGACTCTGAGCCTGATCCCAGATCATGAAAAACAGTCTTGAGGAAAGAAAGGAAAGGGGGGACATAACTGGAGCCTTTAATTACAGTAGAATTTGAATAAGCTGATATAAGGTTCAGAAGGGTGGTATTTTCAATATGAAGCTAAGATCAAGAACTCAAGGACATATCTTGACACTAGCAGGAGGACAGTTTGTTGCTAACCTTAGAAAGTACTTTTTACAGAAAGAATAGTTTATCCTTGGAACAGACTTCCAGCAGAGGTAGTAAGTTAGTCAAGTGAATTAAAAAAAATATAAGGATGAAGATAGATCTATACTGCGACAAAAGGGTCAAAAAAGAAGAAAAAAATAATTAAGAAGGGGCAGACTTGATGGACCACTTTTCCTGCCATCACTCTTTATATGTTTCTATATTATAACAGGTAATACCAGCAGAATGCTGGGGGCTTTCTGAATCTGCAGGTGGCTTATATATTGAATAGGCTGGGGCACTATTATATTTGGAGATTATTGTGTTGTACAAGTCCAGCTTGGGGACATTTACTTGCTATGTCTCATATGTTGCATTCTGTTGTCTGTTAAAATGTAGCAAATATCTGTGCAACTACACCATTCAGCTGTGAAACTTTGTACCTGTAATCTGTGAATTTTGTTCTAATTTGCCAACTTCAAGCTTTTCAACTGGACCTTGTTTAACATTAGACAAAGTAAATGGTATTTTATTTTATTTTTTTCAAACAAGTCTAATTTGCCTTTTTAATTGCCACCTCATTACTCTTTTATTGGTGTAAATATAACCTTTGGAGCAGGTTCATACCTAGTAGTGTTACTACAGAATCTCTGGGGGCTGGCAGTGCACTTGAGGTATACAGCGGGAGTCTGATATGGCTTGGTCGGTGTGATTGACATGATGAACCTTTTCTAATCTGGCTGGATATTCATCTCATGTCAATGGCCACCTTAATGCTGCTCATACACTTGAATAGTTTACTGTGCTTTCCTTCAGCTTTCAACCACAATAACCTGCTACCCAACATAGATTAAAACAACTGTACCACCAAATCAGAAAGAAATGGCAAATCTAGAATTTTTTAGTTGTCAGGTAAGGGTAACCAATAGTGACTCCTGTTCCTGTGACAACTGTCTAAGAAGGAGAGTCCTCTAATTTTTTGGAGATTTTCTCTCAGTTCCTGTTGCATCTTAGGGAAAGGAAGTAGAGGGATGTCTCCCCACAAACAGTAAAAATAACTTACAGGGGATTTAACCCCCCCCCCCAAAAAAAAAATTACTATAAATACATTTTAACCCGACACCAAAACCGAAAATACTATAAGACTGGATACTTAACTTATCAATGTCAAATGTATACCATTTGGAATCCTTCCCTTGTCTGCGCCCAGACATTGCAGCTCCAATGATATCTGGCTAGACAAAATGACGTTTAAAAAAACAACACACCAAATAGTAACTGTGTCTTAGCAACAGGGATTCCAGCTCAGACTTTGAGTCAAAAAAAGTTTATATCTACCCCCCGCATGGCAGAAATGGAAGCAGCACTTAAGGATAAACTGCCATAAAATATACCCTTTTTTAGAAGTGGTAACCAACATAAAACACAAACACTAAAGTATAAACATTGTTCAGTGATATATATCATATGCGTCTAGTTAGTCTTGCAACATTCATTTTTACAATACCCCTATTCTGAAATAAAATGATACGTTCAAGAATGTTGCCTGATGTACTATTGATGTAAAGTACACGGTTCTCAGGCTTTGGAGAGGACACACTGCTGTTATGTTATATTTCAGTAATAGATTTTCTCCGCTAGCCTGACAGCCTTTATAATAGTGGAACAATTAAGATAAAATGCTTGGTTCATTTAACTGTTTGCCTTGTTTCCTTACAGACATAGATGAATGTGAACGGAACCCACTGCTGTGCAGAGGAGGAGATTGTGTGAACACTGAGGGTAGTTTTCTGTGCAACTGTCCCCCTGGACATGAGCTCACTCTATCAGGGGACGCCTGTATAGGTGAGTTTACATCATGACTTAAACCGTTCCATATGACATGTTACAAGGCAGTGTGTTTGTACTTTACAGATCACAAAATACATTCCCTTTACATTAGACAACATAAAAAAAACTCTGTCAGTGTTTTGGCGAAGACTTCCAATTACCCTCCTGTCTCTTTCTTCCAACTGCCACATTTAACAAACCAGTTAACAAAGTCTGATGTCAGACTGAAAATAACTTATTTCTTGCTGACGTCCAATCTGATTTGTAAAACTGGTAGACATGAGCAGGCTAACTAAACAGGACCTGGAATCTATGAGTAGCTTTGGTACTGATGGGCTGAATCATAGATTAAATAGTAACTATGGTAACAGACCTAGGTGCAAATAAAATTACAGAGAAACACAGAAATATGTAAAAGGTAATGAATGATGTTGTCATATTTAGTCTAACCTAATGCAAAGAGCAATGATGTACATCAAGCAATGGGAAATCAGCACTTATTTGTTCAACTACACAAAACCAAGGAAAGCTTATGGGTGATGCTCATGGCATGTTGATATATAAATATATGCCGGGGTGACAACTTACCAGCTAAGGCAGTATTTACATATTTATTGAAAGAGGCCAAGCACCAGCCATGTTTTTCATGTTAAGTTAATGCATGCTAAATGATGTGTAAGCGTAACACTTTATTTATTTAGTAAATAAACGCCCTTACCTTCCTTTGGCACCATCTTTGTTCATGTATAATTCCACAGCAGAATCTATGCTGGGCCAGGGATAATGCAGCCATGTACCTTTGTGTTTTTGTCTATGTGTACAAATGCTGTCTCACATATCTCAGACCACCTGCTGATTTTTACTAGGAGTCATACGCTGGCTATCGGTGGCTCACATTTTTACCGATTAAGCAGGAATATGAGCAATGGGTGGCCATGCAAGTACCACCCAGCCATTAAAAGTTTTTGTAAAAATTTACTGAGCTGCGTAACACATTTTCGGCCAAACAGTGACTGTATCCTATCAGATGCAGTCACTGTTTGGCAGCCCCACTGTATTCTGCCAGCCACACATGCTGAATACAATAGCCAGCATTGGACAATCCTCTTTCCACAGTATTTAGCTTGGGCGGGGGATGTGACTGTCTTTCTCTCATTAGCCCGTGGACTAAATAAGAGAACTGCAACCTATGCCAGCTTTAATCAATAAAAGTCTTAACCAGAACAATGCAAGATGGATTTTGATTGCTCACTTTTAGTTACTGCACTTAAGAATAAATACTTTTTATTGAAAAAGCGCCACTTGTGGAGCTTTATGGCTGTTGTTAATAATATATTATGATTTTTTTTGTAACTGTTGCTCTGAATTGTGACGTGTCAGTGATGCCATCACTGTGAGTGATGGTAGCTATGGAGGATGTTCATGTGAAACTGTGTGCTGTCCCTTTGATACGCCGACCTGGCTGAGGAGGTGGACACAGGAGTTGACACTGTCCAATTGGTTTTGGCAGCCACAGGGCTTGGTCTTCGCCCACTCTCCTCTGCTCCTGTGTGTGTTGTGTGTAGGGCAGCCATGCTGGTTACCAAGACAATGTTTCCTGAGCTGTCTCTCATATGCAGTCTTCATTCTGCTTCTAATGTTACATTAACTGTCTCTAAAGTGTTGAGTGAACTTTGACAGATCCTACATACTTTATATCTTTTTATTGTTGTCCATTATGTTTTGGCTGTTAATGATTCAAATTAAGGGCAGAAACATGATGTTATAATGACATCGGCCTATTGGCCAGGTGATGATCAATTATCTGTTAATGCTGGAAGTTGAACTTGAAGCTGAAGGGCTGTAGTGAGTATTGATGAGCCAGAAATTAATATCTTTTTACCAAAGTTTATTTTAACTGTATCTGGAGTCCATAAGATGCTGTATACAATTGTTTTTTTTCACTATTCTATTGAAAGGGAAACACTTCTTCAAAGAGTACCCTGTAAGACACCTGACTATCACATCTCTGCAAGCCTGTTGGATATCTCATTCAAAACTATGGACATTAATATGGAGTTTACCTACTTCCACTGCAACCACACTGAAATGTGTGAAAACATTTTTTTTCAAGTGGACTATTTTTAATTATTTCTCCCATTTTCACAGGCTCAATTCACAAAGCTTTAATTTCAGGCATGTAACTGTCGTTTTCACATCTCATTGGCTGAAAATAACTTTCAACTTTTTGAAAACAAGTATCCCTATGCTGATGTATTAACTTTGTGAATTGAGCCTTTTGACTTATATATAATGGTATTTAACATTTTATTTTTACAGCTGTATTCTATATTTGGCCACTTTGAGATTCTAAATACTTTTTTTACATGCTTTAGATGTTGCTGCATTTGTAAAGAAGTCATATTTGTGGAACTTCACCAAAGAATTTTTTTGTCAGCTGCATTATTTCAATTTGCTGCTATCAAAACCACTTCATAATTTTCCAACTTCACAGCTGTATAGAAAGAAGCTTTATAAAAATCTGGGAAAGCGGTCAAAGAAGCCCCTTTAAAATGCAGCAAAGTTAATCCATGTTCCAAATCTTTAAAAATTATATACTGCCATGTATATGTATTTTTTGCAATGTACCATTTATGATTTACAAAATTATAAAGGTAAATGAGTCAATACTTTCTATTTGTAGTCTGTGTATATTTCATAATATTAACATGTTTTGTATTCTATGCAGATATCAATGAGTGTTCCCTCAGTGACAATCTATGCAGAAATGGAAAATGTGTGAATTTAATTGGCTCATACCAGTGCGCTTGTAACCCAGGGTACCAATCCACTCCAGACAGGCTAGGCTGCATTGGTAAGTAAAGGAGAGAACATCATAGAATGGATCATTGACTAATATTATCATACATAGCAAGACAGGCAGATAGACGTAATTTTGTACTTAGATGAAACATAAAATGCATTATTATTACTATTATTATTATTATTAATATAGAGGATCAGAACATTTCCCTGTTATCCCTTTTTAATTTTTGTAACAATAAATCCTAAAATATGTTTAGCTGTAGTTGGATCAAGTAATCATAAGGTATTAAGAGATCTTACAGAACAGTCAAGTAATGATGAAAATCTTCTTTCAGATATTGATGAGTGTAAAATAATGAATGGAGGGTGCGACAGCCACTGTGAAAACTCAGAAGGCAGCTATAAATGCAGTTGTCTTGATGGCTATGCTTTACTGCCAGACGGAAGAACCTGTGGAGGTAACTGATATCTCTGTACTGCCAGATGATTTCTTGTACTGTGATGGCTTTAGTCTGAATTGCTGTATGTAACAAGCTCCATTCATATGAATGATGCATGCAGGGCCGTCTTTAATACTGATTGGGCCCTGGGCAAACAATTTCTTGGCCCCCCCTCCCCCGGCCCTAACAGCAGCATACGGAAGAGGTGGGGGCAACACCAGTGGCGGACCTAAGGAACAAAGGGGGGGCAATGTATATAGAGAGGGGGGAGGGGAGGCAATGTATATAGAGAGGGGGAAGGGGGGCAATGTATATAGAGAGGTGCCCTCTCTGTATACATTACCTCCCTCTCGCACGCTCTGCCTCTCCCGCTCACAGCCGACAAACCCAGCGGAGTGGGCGGGGACCGGGCAGTAGTGCGCTGAGATCGGCGGAGGGTTGCCGTGGCGATAGAATGCTGACCCGGCACGGGAGCCGTGCTGTGTCAGATTACACAGCGTGGCTCCCGATCTGGCTCAGCATTCTATCGCCATGACAACCATCAGC
>NW_017307288.1:308103-312090 GCF_000935625.1 Nanorana parkeri | reverse complement strand
GGCCCCCCATCTCTGCGCCGGGAGTGTCGGATGAACGGATGATCCGACACTCTCGGCGCAGAGATGGGGGGCCTGCTGGCCACTGGGTACCGATCCGGCGCTGGGACTGTGCTGAGCCCCCTAGAGGCCCGAGGCCCTGATGCGCCCGCACAGGCGGTAGTTCCGCCACTGCTTATGTGTGCTGAAGGGGCAGCTGCTTTGGGCCCCACTACAATGATTGGGCCCTGGGCGACTGCCCCTTTTGCCCTGCATTAAAGATGGCCCTGGATGCATGGAATCGATGAATTATATGACTCTGTGATATACTAGGTAACACAAGTTGTGAATTTCAAACATTTTTAGTTATCCACAAATGCCAGAAGGTGTATGAATTACAACACAGTAACCTGGCTTGCCAGACTGGAGATTAAAGTCTGCTATACTTTGTATGACAATTATAAATGTTTGCTGACTATACAGTATGGCAGGCAGACAGTTTCCCCTGAACACGACAGGCTAAGTGTGATTTATGTAAGGTGATCTCATCACTCTCATTTCATTATAACAAAGGTTAAGCCAAATCCACCACAATCGTTTTTAGGTCACGTTTCTGGGTAAGAGGTTGTGACTTTGAAATATTTTGAAAATAGAATTATTGCAAGTCTACTAGCTGGAAAAAACTATAGCTTTATGGAACTTACTGTTTCTATTTGACTACTTTCCTAGTGTATCTGTATATGTCTCTCTATAGGCAATGCATTCATTCAAAGACTATAGCAAATAGATAGCAGTGTGTTTTAGCTAAATATTACGGCACCCCCCGCAACCCCCTACACAACTATAATATAGACTACGTTTATATACATATTATACGTAGTCGATACTATGCTTTTTATATACATATAATATCAACTACATTTATATCTCTGTCTATTTTTTCATTCACTGAAAGCCCACAATAACCTGCATGAACAGTTTTATGAGTATAAAACAAAACTGTACCCCCCAAGAGTAGGATTTGTTTGGAATAACACCTTTTAATCCTAAATAGAATAAATCTGTTGTTAAAAATATAGCAATTTGTAACAAATTAATATACACAACTAATAAAAGTTATCAGAGTATTTTACTAAAATGTAGTTCATTTTCCAGAAGAATATCAAAACCATTTAAACCATTGATTGGGTCTTACACAAATTAGGGACTGAACTTTGGAAGCTGTGCTCCCCAACAAAAAAAGACAGGCAGAGGGCAAAGGACTTGTCACCCTACCTTATTCTGCATTGTGTCTCTGTATGGAGGTGGCTATCTAAGTACAGGCCAGGCTTTTTCCTCTTCAGAGCCTCCAGCAAGGAGAACAATGAACATCACAGCAGTGACATTTCCAAGTCTCATTCCAAGTCTCTTGATACTGGCAGTTAAAGGAAATGGTGCCTTTGATCTCACACGGCAGATATACAGTTATGAGGCCAGACATAAAAAATAGTTTTTCAGAACACTGATTAGGCACAATTATCATTTCTAAATGTTTTCTGTAGCATAGGAAACCTTTACATTTTGAGTTCAGCTCTACTTTAATGGCACCAAATTATTGCACATCTCAATATATATATCTATAGATATACTGTATATATCTATATCTATATATATCTATATATATTTATATATATAGATATATCTAAATTATTACTGCCTGCTTGATAGATATGTTAAATAGAGTATTTCAACAGTTAAATAGAGTATTTCATGAAGGAATAGGTATACTCATCCCATTTTTAAATAGGAGATTGAGTATATTTAAGACCAAAGCTTTTTGCCCTAAACACTTACATTGCCAAAAATTATTAAATCTTTTATATTTTGTATATTACATAGCAGAGCTTCCTATTTGATCTGGAAGATGCCAGGAAGTATGTTTTAACTCACTACAGACAATCCATCCCTCTTTAAATATTCACAGTCAAAACCATACATGTGATAGTTAAATCTTTAAATCAATGTATAGATTGAAAGAGGCTGCCAATATAGGACTATCACGGGCTAATTTTTTGTTATGGTAATATTAGTTCTCAGTCGATTTAGATGGAGTTCGATAAGCAAAGGAAGTTTATCATATAGTCAGCACAATGAGCAACATATTTCATATTTATCCATGCATGGAAGAAAAAAAAAAGCACAGAATATGTCATATTTCAAATACTTCTCAAGGTATGTTTCCTATTTGTTACTCTTTTCTAGATATTGATGAGTGTGAAGAAAATCCAGAAATCTGTGATGGAGGACAGTGTACAAACATCCCAGGAGAGTACCGCTGTCTCTGCTTTGATGGGTTTATGGCCAGCATGGACATGAAAACATGCATAGGTAAGGAAGAACTGTCAGTGCTATCACTGTTCTTAACCTGATAGTAATAATAGTATTTACAGAATAAGTAATGTGCTTGTGGTTCTGTTAGAACTGCATTTGTAGGGAAGCATAGAAACTGAACTTTCTCTTGACCCATGGGTACTGTATCTCTTGAGAAAACCCCTTTTTTGGCTATTGAGTTTTGATTTATGTTCTTACCCAAATACTGATTGTCAAATGGGCTGAATAAGATCAGAAAATAGTAAAACTGTAAGAAAACTTTTATCAGCTTCAACGTGCACCTGTTTTAAGGAACAACAAGCCTAACAGTTTAATTCTTTTTCAGAGAAACATAGAGTCTGCCATGGCTGATCCCCTCAGAATGCTAGTTGCTTGGCTACAATGCTGACTATGTCTATGATTATGTCAACAGATTCCATGTCACTGACCTGGAACAAATAAGCATATCCAAAAGCTAGAACTACTTATCTGCATACTTGTTCTCAGTCAGTGACTCAAAGTATTAAAATCTGATGGTCAGCATAAAAACCAGGGAACTAGCATTTGCAGAATGAGAAATCAGACATGGCATCATTCATAAATCTCTCTGAAAAGGTTTCCTTTAATGGCACCCCTGTTCCTTTCCCCTTTATCATACCACTGTTGACAGATGTCACTAAAACTGTAGTGAGGGAACATCTGTTCCCGTGAAGTTTTCAAAGCTGAGACCTTCCAAAGGTTTTAAGCATTCTCTCTATCTATCTGTGTATATATCATGCTGCCTTGTAAAAGAAAACGCTACACAAAATACAAATCACATGCATTAAATATGTTGTAGGAGATTATATAGTTAGAAGATTTAACATAAGTAATGTTCTACTTAATAATAGAATAAGACCTTGAGTCCCACCCTGCAATTAAAACAGCTTGCGGTCTCAAATAACATTGCCTATGGAAATTTTCGGGTGAAATATTGAAGTATAATTGAAAACCAATGTAGTGCTTTAAAACTATTACTCATATACTTTCTATTAGTCCATTATTGATGTCATCAGCCTCATTTCCTTCTTATTAAGTAAAGCTTGACTTCCTGGCCTTTCAGTAGACTTACTGTTGTACATGCAAATCCTTGGATAGTTTTTCATTGCAAATGTTTTGTAGGAGGTAAGGAATGGTATACATTATCCAATGTGCTTATGTATGATGTGCTGGAAAAGTGACCAGGTAGAAAAATCCCCAGCCACTTGGACTTAAAGTGTTTCCTTTTGAACCCTTTCGTTGGAAAAATAAATCTTGTCACCTCGGTGTTTATCCTACACTCCATTTGACTTACAGTAATCCACATGCTAGTGAGGTCATCATGCGTTTATGGGAAATGCTAAACATGTTTAACTCCTTGCAAGCATTTGGCCTCATCCAGCACTACACAGGCAAGCTTGCTAGAGTAGTTTTCCTAAGAAAAGGTTGTATGGAAATTTGAGAACTGCATTAAAATTTAACTAACAGATCATACAACAATTCATTCCTGAACTTTTCTCCCAGATGTAGTCATTATTATACTGGAGTTAATTGATATATTTCTTCATGTTGCAGCATAAGACATCTAAAAGTTTTATTATAAATGATTATCAATAGAACATTATTTTTTATTTATATGTACTT
>NW_017307288.1:297984-306956 GCF_000935625.1 Nanorana parkeri | reverse complement strand
TATATATATATATATAATGTGTGTGTGTGTATTTGAATGCAGCTGCAAGCACTCCTGTGTTTATTTGCATGCAATAAATTATGCAAAGAAAGCTCATACTGGGATAGATTCAGTTTCTTATGCTAGCTGCAGTTAAAAACACATTTAATTTCTTTAAAGTTAAATACATAATTAGATTAAATTGTGTTCTTATATTTCCCTAGGGCTTAGCTTTAAAGTTGTGCAAAGAGCAGTTATGTGCAAACTGTCCTACACAATGGTAACCGATCAAATCAGCTCTTAGCCGAGACAGCTTCAATTAATCTGAATGGTTAATATGGGTTATTATGTTTTCATATTGCATTGCTTAGTGCACAGTTTTAATGAAACTGATATATGAAGTATGTTTCATAATGAAAGATGGATACTGTTCACCAAAAACCTAATTTTCTCTCCTTTCAGATGTGAATGAGTGTGACATAAATCCAAACATCTGCATGTTTGGTGAATGTGAAAATACGAAAGGATCATTTGTATGTCACTGTCAGGTTGGGTATTCAGTGAAAAAAGGAACAACTGGATGTACAGGTACACCATGAATTAAGAAAACGTTTTAAGATTTGCACATATCTTTCTATAACTACGGATGTGGGCTTTGGGAATTTTGCACTTTACACTTCGTTAAAAATTAATTCACTGTATGCTGTTTTTCATTGAGCCTAATAAAAACTTTCTCACCTGACATCTGTGTTTTGCTTTTTTTGTCCTCATGACCACATTTATGCATGGAGTAAGACAAGAATGCATGAACCGGGGAACACAAAGCTGTCAGCATGTCCTGTGATGTGAGGGGCTTGCATGTGCATGGCAGTGGGCTAATAACCTATTTTCTTGCTTGCATGGCTTGGTATAAAATGATACAGTCTAGTATGGATAACAGATCAGAGTGCAACATTAAAGTAGAACTTTAAGCAATGGACACCTCACTCGAGGTGTATCCCTTGG
The DNA here is from genome assembly GCF_000935625.1 of Nanorana parkeri. Classification (NCBI taxonomy): domain Eukaryota; kingdom Metazoa; phylum Chordata; class Amphibia; order Anura; family Dicroglossidae; genus Nanorana; species Nanorana parkeri. The sequence continues at coordinate 305,972 of NW_017307288.1, read as the reverse complement.
CGGCACCATTGCTCTGTCATTTATCAGCAATTGAGCCCTGTTGTGGGCTGACAACACAGAGCAAATTTGGACTGAGTGGTGTCAGCTCTCCCAGTGTCTTGTGCTAAACTACTCAACCACTCCCACTCTCAGATCTCTACAACATACATTCTAATCAGTCTATAGTCCAAGGTAAGAATTAGTAGGGTTAAATATGCTCTTTGAGATAACACAGAAAGTGTTCAGACGAGAAAGGACAGCTCTGAATTTCTGACAAGATCAAAAGTTTTGGGAGTTTTTTTCACAAAATGCTTTCAATGGTATATTTACCAGACAAAAAGGGAGCAATTAAGATAATTTTTTGTTAGGGTCTACAAACACGTTGAGGCAGCCTATTCAAATAACTGGAATGCCAATGCACCGGAATACCCCCAAAAATGTGCATGTGCCATTTTTAGCAACTGGTACATTAGGGTGCCATTTAGAATTGAATACACTGCAGTGCAACAACACACATAATAGTGTGAATCCAGCTTTGCAAGAAATCTACAGCAAGATATTATAGAGATTGCCATTGCTGACCTCTCCTTCTGTAAAAGCTAGTTGGCTGGCTTTCATTTTATTCCAATAGCTTGAGCACTTTATGAGTCACAGACATTCGGAACATGTATGCAGATCAGTGGCTCTGACTTTATAATTTGCTTGCTTGTTCCAGGTCAATGATTTAGAAAGAATTAAAGCCAGACACAGACAGGCAACTAATATTCTTATTAGACTAGCAATGGCAGCACCCCCATATTTTCTCCCATTATTTGTTACCTTTAAATTGAGCCAAATGTCAAAGTTTTAATAACAGTTTATGTATTTTCACCAGGTAAACTGATTAAATGTTCATTTCCTAGATGTTACTTTTTTCAACCAGGGAACAAATCAAATCCAATGAACAAATCAGAGGAGTGGCTTAATCTTTCCAGATTTTTTTATAGAGTGCAGAAAAGTTAGCATTTCAATACACTTTTTACTGCTGTCAGTGGTCATACTGACTAGATGTTTCCTTACCTGCAATCTCTGTCACATCAGGCTACAGAATAAATGGGAAAGGTGTTGTGAGGACAATAAGATACAAGCAGCAGTAACAACCAAATATTTACCCACACTACTAACTAAAAGTGTTTTATTACCATCCCTGTATCCATTGAAGAGATTTTTAATTGCTTCCTGTCCCCGTGACAACTAGTCTCCAGGGCAGGAAGTGAGGAGAAATCTCTTCAGTGAGGATATAGGCAGTCATAAGAACCAGAAAGAGGTTCTAACTATTCTTGTCCAAAATTTAAATAAAAAGTTTAGCTGGAATTGGGCCGTGAAGTATATCTAAAGGAAAAACTTATTTTACTTTCACATAGCCTGGGGAAAGGTTAGAAGTGTTGTGAAGTTTTATTGATGTCTATATCCCCTCTATTTGTCCGGGTAGCTATTGTCAGTGAACAGAAAGTAATTGGAAGTTCAAAATGTAAGAACAAGTGGTAAGGTTAAACTAATAGGGATAGATGCACCATAGATGGTGTCCTAAAATGCAAATTTCCTTTACTTTGAGAGGGAGTGATGAAAAAATATCAACTGTTGTGAACAATACCTGTGTCCACATTCAAGGTTGTACACGTAGTAGACTAGTAATTAAAATGAAATCCAACCAAGGAGCACATTTGGAAAAAGCATCAGCGTACGGGAAATAGGTCCCCAGATAACTAACAGCTTATGCAAGGACTTAGAATAGTTTCCAATCTGTTACAGCACAATGCTTAGGTCTCTACATGGTATATGAAGGAAAGTGAAATTTCTGGTAAACATTAGAATGTAGTAAGTGGAATATAATTCAAATACATTATAATTACATTTAGCTAAAACAGAACCTGCATTCACAGATTAACAATCGTCATTGAACTTTAAGTTCCATGATCCTCGTATGTTCTCCAAATAAAAAGTGTTGAACGTGTAATTTAAATTAACATTCCAAACTGAAAGATCTACACTGAATATGTGCTATTCCATGCCAGAGCTTGGATGTTTTTTCACTTTTATGACTTCTTTTCCACATATTATACCCAACATCTTCAAAGTACAGAACATTGGAAAAAATGTCACTGTTTTACATGTTTGTGACTAATAAAGTTCCATCTGACATTGCAAAGCCTCATTTAGGGGAATAATATAGAGATGCCTCACACTGTCTAGCAATATAAAGGGTACTCTGTCTAGGCAAATATAAGGCTCCCCCTGTTGCATATGGCCGCACAAATTAAGGTGAGACTAGGGAACATAGTAACTTTAAAAGTAGTTAAAGTATTAGTAATATTACATTTTCATCAATATTTCTGAAACTCTTTTTTTTATGTGATTTGTTTTTAGATGTGGATGAATGTGAAATTGGTGCTCACAACTGTGACCTGCATGCCACATGTCTTAATGTACCTGGGAGCTTTAAGTGTTCTTGTAAGGAAGGCTGGGTCGGCAACGGAATCATATGTAATGGTAAGAGTCACAATAAGAAGCTATGATTGATCAGTTATCTTGAACTAGCTATTTCTCTCGTCATTTGCTAGGACCAGGATCTATTCAACCATAAGAATAACTGTGATGCCACGTAATATGTGTAAATAAACAAGTTTCCCTGGATATCATTAAAAACATTTTCCTACATATTATATCACTGACAGTACCTGTTTTTTTTTCATTAGATATGTCTTTTTTATTAAAATTCTAATCTCCTGGAGTTTATTCTCTATGGCCATCATACTGCCAAAAATCTCCAGTTGAATCCCATAATCTCCCATTGGGAATCTCAGTAAACAAGACACACAGAAGCAAAACAACCCCTCATTTGCAAAGGCCCACATAAACAGTCAGATTTCAGTAGGGCATGCCCATGGCCCAGTTGCTTTTATTCACCAAATAATGCTGCATGTTTACTATTATCTTATGTAATGATTATTATACAGTGCCAATATATTGCACACAATTGGGTTGATCTACTAAAGTTGTTCATTTAACAACTGCATTTTAGTAAATAAGGTAAAGCTAAATTCACTTCAATGAGCCAATCATGCTAAAAAATCCTGTTTTTTAATTTCTCACACTTCATTGGGTGTTCTAAGTGAACTCAACATTGAACACCTTATTTACTAACATACACTTTGGCGAGTGAACATACACTTTGCTGAGCGATCAGACTTTACTCCTTTTGTAAATCCACACTAATTAGTCCTGAGCTCAATTACCACCTGTATATATTTTTGAGGCAGAATGGACTAGCCTATAGTGAATTGTTTACCTGATTTAATAATCATTAAATACAAAGTAATCAAATGTTTAAAAAAAAATAGGACAGGGCAGCACAATTATAATTATAAGCTTTTCAAGCTGAAGTGCATTCCTAGACAAATAATAATATTTTAACCCCTAACTCCTTATACATGTCCGTTCTGCATGCTAACTTTAAGTAGGAATGTTGCCTTTATAAGTGTTATTTACATTTTAGGCTGAACCCCTAAAGCAGGACAAAATGCCATGTAAATATATAACTTTGGCTGAAGACAAGACAAATATAAGTACATTTGTTTGTTTTCCCTTTCATTGTGCCATTATTATGCATTATTAAGAATCTATGAAATAAAAGTTCCATTGGAAAACCTGTTTATGTTTCTTTCATACACCTGCAACATGAAAACTCCAATTGCTGGTGGCTACACAGACAGTTGTTTTTTTTTATCTCTTTTCATACATAAGACTTACAAGGCAATTTCTAAAAGAACTAATGCAAAGAAAACAGCAATGAATCCTATTTCTTTGTAAATGGAATTTGGTTGATTCCATTTACAAAGCTGTAGGATTGTTCCTGTATTCTCTGCAATAACTTTGATAAATTAGCCTCAATCGGTCTTGAAAACTTAAGGGTCCTTTTTGCTAAAAGCAAGATTAGTGCATTCACAGGTGATTAAATCTCTACTACCACTGAATGGTTTAACTACTCGTTTGCAGTATTCTAATTTGCAACACTTTTATTTCAATGTGCTGCTAATGTGATGATGGGTTACAAGTAGTTAGATCTCCCACTAGCAGAGTTTTAGTCACCCTGTAGTTCTAGCCTAAGTCTCACTGAACAGTCGGTTGCTAAATGTCACTTGTTATTTATGTGTAAATACAGACCTTGACGAATGCCTGAATGGAACTCACAGATGCAGTATCTCTGCCAACTGCCTAAACACCCCAGGAGCATACCGATGCGCCTGCATTGAAGGATACACTGGTGATGGATTTACATGTACAGGTAAGGTTCTGAGAAATAATATGAATAATATGAAAATATAATATCCAATAAGAATCAGTTACATTATTCACGCTTGCTAAACCTGAGTAGAAGAAAATTCAATATTTAATATAGTATTGGAAGGGAATGTTATATCTGTTGGATAGGTGTACAAAAATGGTTGTCCCTGCCTGAAATCCAGTGCTGTCCAGCATCCTCTGCATTTTGCAGTGTTATCTGAAACATATGGATGAAGATTAATGTATACAATCAAATTTATATTTGCCTAATGGAGGCCATACATCTTAAAATATTATGCATCCAAGGCTTGTTTTAACCATGTGTACAAGTGTATGGGCTGCTATTCACTTTCCTGCCCTATAGGTATACCTTGGAATATTTTTTGGGGTAGGTTGGAAGACGCACTTGTTTAAGGGCCCACATCATAGTCAATATTCAGCCCTTAAATGAATATTACTTTTGTTTGCACACAATGTCACAGTCAGCATGTGCACCTGCATCATCTATGCATGTCAGGTTTTGACATTAATCATTATGGGCAAACCTGCTGAGACCAGGCTGACCACTTCCAGGAGGGGAGAGCTTTACGTTTAATATCCACAATGAAAATGCTAAGGGGCTGGCCAAATTGTATATATTCATAACTGCAAAGGTGTGCATTATGGCAGGACTAAGTTGGTGATCATTGATTCTTTTGCTTAATTACCTATCTACATCTGTTCCATTTGGGAAACCATCAAAATTGTTTTGACAGCAAATAAAAGTGACAAAAAGTGATAATAGGTTCAATTGATAATGATCAATATCGCCTAAGAGCCTGGCTTACTCTTTCAACCAATATGAAAGAATATTAAGATGTATTAAATATCTATATATTTAAGAACTTCATGAAAGAAGTCTATGAAGTTTATCATTTGCATTGGAGTCATTCACTCAATCCAGGTCAACTGGATGTTCAGAGTGCTTGACCATCTCCTACTCTTCTGTTTTCAGTTTATTGCCTGAGTTCTCTAATTGGACAAGAGAACACTTCCTCTTATGTTATGGAGATGAGCAGAGGGGGCAGTGTTCAACAGAGGAGAACTGGGTAGTGCTAACAATACTGCTTTGGATTTCAGTGCAGTAGAGGCACTGTAGGCTCAAGCCAGAAGTTAGGAACACACTGGATTACTGGCAGATCAACAGATATTTTTCTATACTTGCAGCATTTTTAAAGAAAACAACCCTAGGAAAATGTGTATGTATTACAGAGCTATAAAACATGTTTTGTTTCCATTTTGCTTTAAGAAATTCATGGTTGTTTTCTGCACCATATAGCAGTGAACTACTCTTTTGTGTGCCTTATATGGTTTTCACTTAATTTGTTTGTATTCCACGGCTGAAAATGATGTCAATTTTAACATGGCTTACCTGTATATATTAAGCATCGATGGCATGATTAATGAAATAATTATATGCATTATTCATTATTTTGTTATTTCATGCTAGAAAGTAGTTAGCAGGTCAATAAAGAAACTACATGCAATATAGATTTCTACACACCAGAGTTTTGACACATTAAAGGAAAGTTCCCAGCCAAATGTGTAAAGATTTCCATGTAATACTAACTTACTTTACAAGCATGTGATTTCTTTCTACTGTCAAAATGAAATACCTGTTTTAGATCAGATGTACTATTCCTATGCTAGTACAAGCATCAACCTTTAGAAAGATGTTGATTAATGAAGTGTTTCAAAATTTCAAATGTGAACATAACAGCCAACCTCAACATTTTGCTGAGATGTAGCAGAAAAAATATCCTTTACTATTATATACATTTTGAAGAACTGAATGGAATGGGTCACTACCACTTGTGTTGTTTCATGCAGATATTGATGAGTGTGCTGAAAATATTAATCTTTGTGAGAATGGCCAGTGCTTGAATGTCCCAAGTTCCTATCGATGTGACTGTGAGATGGGCTTCACTCCAGCTCCAGACAGCAAGTCTTGCCAGGGTAAGTCCATTATTGTTTCTTCCTAGCTCTCGAAGTTTAGGTTGGCTTGAGTAAACAGAAATTATTTGAATGTATTGGCAGGCAATCAACCTGGGAGCAGGCTCTTTTGAAATCCAAGGGATGATTATCTAGGTCTGTTTGACTGTTTTAAAGTGAAGTGTGTAGCTTTCATGATCAGAGTCCCTTTTTTTGTTATGGTCCTCAGTAGCTTTTGCCATTGCACTTCATTATTTGTACTTGTATTCACTCCATTATTTGTATTTGGATAGCTTTGAGTGGCACAATGTCCTATATTGTTAAAAGTGAAATATTTTGTGCTCAGTTTGGCCAGCTAGCAAAAAGGAGTTAGATAAGGACTTCAATAGAATCAATAGAAATGCCTTTATACACATAATAAACTTTCTTATTCAATAAATCACCATATATTAAGATGATAGGGTTGATTAAGAAGGTTGTTCACTTTGCAAGGACATTTTCCCTTAGCTAATAGAATTTGGTAAAACTCCCTTTTCAAAGTATACCCAATCATGGGCAATTAAAATAAAAAATATAGTATTTTTGCTTGCACCTGATTAAATAATGTAAGTCAGCAGAGCTTCACCTCATTCACTAAGCTAAGTGAAAATTCCCTTGCAAAGTGAACAGCCTATGTTACTTTAGTAAATCAACCCCGTAGTCTTGACATATGGTGGTTTAATAAAAGAGCAAAAGAGTAAGTTCCTTTAAAGTACATATATGTAATTAATATATAGTAATTAATTGATAAAAGGTTTACATTTATAAGAATACCATAATTAAGACATATACTGAAATAAATGTAAAGCTTACCTAGATTGTGCCCAGTCCTGCTAACCCTTTGGGTACCCTCTATAACATACAGAATAATCTCCCAGAGGACTTCATTGAATGCCTATATGCACATTTTGTAAGTGCCCTTGCTAGGGCCCTCTGCCAGTTGGGCAGCTGTAGACCTATTCTGCATGGAGGGTTCTATTAGATCAGCTGTTGCTTGAATAATCATAGCAACATATAATTAGCTTCTGTTTTTATAATGTTGTGTTAAAAAAAAAAAACCTTTATTCTATTTGTAAATTATTTTAACAGCAACATCATTTTAGTACTGTGATGAATGCCAGAATAAAATTGTTATATTGTATCCACATTAATGCTAGTTGTCGTGAAACTATTACTACAAAAAACTGTATTTTGTTACTTCTTTTTGCCTTTAAATGTATATAAAAACACATTTTAAGAAAATACTGCTAATACATAGCCTTGTTTGTCTACCCAAAATATGTATCCTTTTGGTATCATATGGGGATCCACCGATACCTATACTAGAATAGGTATCAGTGCCAATACCGATGTATTTGGGCAAGTACTCGTACTCCCCCAAATGCTCCAATATTTACCCCCTACACCAGAACTTCCGGTTGGAGGGAGATTTCCTCTGACCGGCACTGCCGCTAGGGAACATGGAGACAGCTTCCTGGCCAATCAGGAAGCCGGGCAGCAGGTAATGACCCGCCACCCGGCTTCCTGATTGGCCTGGAAGCCAACTCCATGCTGCTTGGCTGGCTCAGTGCTGATTGCCCGGGAAGCTGGCTTCCAACCAATCAGCATTTAGCCTGTCAAACAGCATGGAGCTGGCTTATCGGCCAATCAGGAAGCTGGGCAGCCAGTAATGACCC
>NW_017307288.1:285827-296924 GCF_000935625.1 Nanorana parkeri | reverse complement strand
CAGCTTCCTGGCCAATCAGGAAGCCGGGCAGCAGGTAATGACCCGCCACCCGGCTTCCTGATTGGCCTGGAAGCCAACTCCATGCTGCTTGGCTGGCTCAGTGCTGATTGCCCGGGAAGCTGGCTTCCAACCAATCAGCATTTAGCCTGTCAAACAGCATGGAGCTGGCTGATCGGCCAATCAGGAAGCTGGGCAGCCAGTAATGACCCTGCCTCCCAGCTTCCTGATTGGCCAGGAAGCCGGCTCCATGATGTACGGCCGGCTCCATGCCAATCAGCATCAAGCTGGTCTAACAGAATGGAGCTGGCTTTTCGGGCAATCAGGAAGCCGGGCTTCCTGATTCGGGGAATCAGGAAGCCAGGATGCTGGCTCCATACTAGCAGAAATACTGGTATAGTTACTCCGTATCGGGGAGTACCGAAATATAAATATGCATCCCTAGTATCATAGGTAATGAGGCAAAATGTATTGCCAAATTAAAATATGCAGATGAAATGTAAAATGTTTGTGGTCTGTAGGGAGTAATTAATCCTTACCCTATGTTTATTACTCTATGATATAATCAGGCTGGCTACTAGTAGCTGTATGCCTGTAATTGGGGTGCGCAAAAATGCATCAAAGCGCAGTAAACTGTCTGAAAGATGGCTTGTTCATACTACTCTTATGGGTCTATTTATCTATTTGTCCACCCACAATTCAACAACATCCAAGAATCCGACAAGATTCAAAATGAAAATGTGAATCTTGGGTGAAAGTTTTGTGAATCAAGGATTGAAAACGTTAAATAGACCCCTTAGAAATCATGAATCTTATGTAGTACATTCCGCAACCTGCACTATGAGCATAAAACAGCTGATTGCTTTGAGCAAGAGCTGAAAACTCAGAAGAAAATAACTTCTATAATTGGTATTAGGACTTCTAAAAAAATGAACTAGCACAATACTCTTAAAAATAATGTGGTATATTATTCTTCTAGATATCAATGAATGCTATTTTGAGAATATCTGTGTGTTTGGCACTTGTCGGAATCTTCCTGGCATGTTCCAGTGTGTTTGTGATGATGGATACGAGCTAGACCGCAGTGGAGGAAATTGTACAGGTATGTAATAAATTATATACAGTGTCTTTACCATCTAAAAAAAAACTCCAGGCAACAATAAAACCAATAAACAGTCTATCAATCCCCTAAAAGTAAACTTGCCCCTTTAAAGTAGTCATCATGTCAAAAAAGAAAAACATGAGAGATGGCAGAAAGGGTAGAAGGTACACTTATATTAAAGATATCTTTTCCCTTTGCCAATTCTGGTGAAAATGACAGGTTCTCCTCATATAATTGTCACTAATACTTACCATTGTCACATTCCCCCGGTACTCCATTTGCCTGTTGGTATCCTTGAAAATACAATTTTTTATACTTTTTAGCTTCTTCTCATGATGCAGTGCATGGCATCTGAGCAGCCATTTGCCAGATCTAAACACTGCATCATGGGACAGGCGGAAGGTTCTTTAACCTGTGTGAGCTTTTACAGAGCTTTCTACTCCTGTCCCCATAGGTAGACAGGACAGCAGCAGGAGAAAGATAAGTATCAGTAGGAGAGGAAGTAGGCAAAGTGATAGATTCCCTGTAAAGTAAAATCACAACTGCGATGATGTCAGGAAGTCTATAAAATGTACCTTTATCAATGGCCTGTAGTGAAAAACCTTTGCAGGCTTTTTCCTGGGAATTTGGGCCAAATTGTTGTGTTAAGAGGCATTTCTTTCTTTTCCTGACTGGCAACAGCTGCAGAATTACATAGAGAAAGGTGTGGAGAGTAAGTGACCACAGGTAATTTATGGGAATGTGGAGGGTGAAGGAAGAAGGGTGGGCAGATACCACTAGGTGGGCAGAGGGAGCATGTTTAACTCTCAGACACTGGGCTTTTAGTATAGTGTGCTGGCAGGTGGCATTATCTTTGTGAGGATTCAACCTCTGGAACTTCAGAAAACACGGTAGTTAAGAATAATATGTAGGTGGGATACAAAATACAACCCATAGATAGGAATATAGACGCCTGCACTCCAACGGCAAATCAGATACGTCTGTTTATTGAGGTACATGCAGCATAGCCTAATACACTCAGTGCAACGTTTGTGACCTGTGCAACATTTTGGGGTCCCACAGGTCACAAACGTTGCACTGAGTGTATTATGCTATGCTGCATGTACGTCAATAAATAGACATATCTGATTTGCCATTGTAGTGCCAGTGTCCATATTTCTACCTTTGTATAGAGACGGTGGTCATCTGTCAACAGCCGTTGCACCCACTTAACTTTTATGGAACAGCAGTTTTGAGTATGATGGGTATATGGATTGTAACAAATTACAACCCCACACTTTAAATGATGTTTCCGAAAACAACACACTGGCAACAAAGCATTTTCTGAGACTGTTGGGGCTTTGGACATCTAAAATACCTAATTATAGGCAATACGGTGCACACAATACGTGATTCAAGCCTTGAATTTCTTGTCTGACTTGATTGTACTTTTAATAAATGATAATATGGGGTTATAAATAGAATGGATAGAATACAAGCTATCTCACTTGGCCTATTCATGCATTCTGCAAATTCTGTTTTCTTTGCAGCTATATGATACATGAATACATTATTAAAGGACAACTTTTGTTGTCCTTTAATAATGTATTAATATAAGGACAGCCTTTGTGCAATTGTATACTTTAAGGTCTTGTAAGAAAATCTGTTTTTTCTTGCAGTGCTTCTTCAGTATATGTCAGCCATAATGGTGTAAAGTGTTTACAGCAAGGGACGGAGATCAGTAGAGCACCATCCCAGCACTGCACCAACATAGTTCAGCTATAGCTCTAAGTATTTTGTGCACAGGCTATGCCCATCACCCTCCAAGCAAAACAACATTACAAGTTTTGCTTGGAGGGTGAAGGGGATGTATTGAGTTGTTATTTAGTAAAATACTGTAGATCCTTTGTTTTCTAGTGCTGTTATTACACTACTTAGTAATAGGAAATATAACTGCAATGTGTTTTATTCTACAGATGTGGATGAATGTGCAGATCCCATCAACTGTGTTAATGGCTTCTGTGTTAACACTCCTGGCAGATATGAGTGTAACTGCCCACCTGACTTCCAGCTGAACCCCACTGGAGTGGGCTGTGTGGGTAAGAACCATCTACATACATACATAAAAAAAAACTAAATGAATGTAAGTCCTAAAAAGTTAGTTTTTTGTGTAACATATACCTACTATTCATTGTTGATTTGCATTACCCACTAAAGTGTAGTTTTCAGATAGCAAATATTTTGCCCAAAATTCTGATGGCGCCCTCTCATCCATTTCAATAGGGGCAAAATTGTCACCGAATGTTGTTTGCATTTGATATAATGATGATGTAATTATATAAGTGGTCATGAGTTTGAGGAAAAGAGGGGGATAGTTTACAACATTTACGGTGTGATTGTAATTAGTGAGGTAAATTCCTATATAAGAAAAGTTGCTTGGGTTCACATGAGTATTGGAAGGAAAGATGTGTGTGAATTAAGCTAGTCATTAAGAAAATGTAAGTGGCTTTGGAGTTGTCATAGTTGACTTGCAGGCCTGATAGCTTTCCAAATGGTTTGAGAATGGTAGTTAGGCAAGTAGATTGAGGGATTGGTAAGGAATAGTGATATCATCAGCAAACACGCTATGTTTGTTGTGATAGCCAGCAATGACATTGAGATTGTTTTTGATGAGGTGTGCCAGGGGTTCAATACCGTGTTTCCCCGAAAATAAGACACTGTCTTATATTTTCTTTGCCCCCCAAAAACACACTAGGTCTTATTTTCAGGGGATGTCTTATTTTTTTTATTTTTTACTGTGCAACAAAATGTACAACAATTTAAAGTTTTGTGGTATCACTCCACCTGTCACAGTAACTAACTGGCGCTATAGAGGAATATCAGCTAATGCGGCTCTGCTCCCTCCGCCGCCAAAGCCTTGCTTTATGCAGCGCTGGCTTCCTTTGCCATCAGGTACAGTGGTACCAGTGGTGCAGCAATGGGGACATCAGACAGTGGACAGCGTGGTAAAGTACGGTACCATTTACCGGTACACAGTACAGTACAGTACCATTACATTATGCAGTGCCTTCAGGGAGACAGCAGTTGGTGAAGTATGGTACTGGAGTGCTCCCTGTCACTGCGCTGGCCGGAGGGAGTCCCCCGTCATCCCCTTAATACAACATGTCCCTGCAGGCTGACACCATCTCTCCTGCTCTTCACGTTCCCCCTCACATGCTATCACCAAACTAGGTCTTATTTTCGGGGTAGGTCTTATATTACAGGAATCTTGAAAAATAGTGCTAGGTCTTACTTTCAGGGTAGGTCTTATTTTCGGGGAAACAGGGGTAGTTAGGGCAAAATTCAGCATTTTGGTCTAGATTGAGCTTGTAGTTAGGTGTAGCGGATTGCTGCTCCATAGTTATTTTGGAAATCCAGGAATTGAAGGTTATTAAGTCTGTCTCATATGGGACTTAAGGCAAGCTAGATATAATGTCCATGACCTTGTAGACTTTCCAGTGTGAAGACAGATATATCTGTCAAACAGTTGTGGGGCACAGTGAACAGAATATAGGCTTGGAGGGATGCATCTGTTAAAAGTGAGTCGGTAAGAGACCACGTTGGGTCAACTGAAGTGGCTAGTAAAGAGGTAAAGAGTTCAACTTTTCAATACAGTGAGAAGAGCACAGAGGAAAGGAGTATATGTGCTGTAAAAATGTGATTGATTCTGGGGAACATGTTATATGGATGTGAGTAGAATGTAATGTAATGTTTACTTGTCGGTTACATCTCTCTCCAGCAGTCAACTAGAGCATGTTGAGCAAAGATGGAATGAAAAAGCCCAATGTGATAAGGGATCAACGAGTATGGAGCAGATTTGTTAGGGTTGGGTTTGAAAACGAGGTTAGAGTCTCCGCATAAGTGCGAGGGTGACCCTTTTTACATGTTTTTTAACTTAATGACAGAGTTGCTTTAATACAAAATGTTATTTATGAGATTAATGACAGAGAGTCAAGGGCACTGATATCTAAAGGTGATTTATCACAAGCACAAATGTTCAGAAAAAAATAGATTTTTAAGAAAAGAAGTTGAATTTTCCAATAGTCATCATTTGCATCTTTGAGATTCTTTACAATTTTGTGATCATCTACAATTCTACATCATTCTTTTAGATGTATGTATGCCATAATGAATGGAAAATTGCCCCTCTCTGGTTAGCCTAAGGATTTCATTATAACGGTATGTCCTGCCAAGTGGTAGACGGGAACAATGATGACCGGGAAATGCTGGAAATTCTAATTGCAGAGTAATTGCCACACCTAAACCTGCCTCAAGGAATAACTGCAATAGTTGATTTATTGTTGGTTGTAGATTGTTGTTTTTTTTCAAATAACTAAAAAGCATGATGCTAAGAATCATTATTTTGTGGGTGGATATTGCATATGGTATACACTTTATGTGGTAAATAAATGATGATTCTGGAAGGATGTTGTTAAAAGAAAATATGCACACCTGTTTTTGTTTAACTAGGCATTCTGCAATGCCACGACGTACAGAAACTTTCCAACACTTCAGGATTGAAATGTTAGCCAGTTTGTTTGTCTTCCTGAGACCAATATTACTTTGGAGCCAGATCTGTTTTTGGAAGTATTCACTTTTAATGACTGATCTATTGACCTGTCCAGATGTCATATTTTTTTATTGTAACTTACTTAATTCAGCAGGAAAGCAGGCACTGTGTACTTGGCATACTTTTAAAGCTTCAAAGTTAATTAAAACATTGTTCAGAAGTTGAGCTGGAATGAGACCAAACTATGATGAATACTTGTACAGTAATACTACTTATGCTGGTTCTTTTCATTATTACATTAAGAGTAAAATCTAAAAAAAAAATCTAGAATGTGTAGACAATCACACCTATTCATTCAGCAGGGTGTCTTGTAAAATGTTCCTTAACTCCAAAAGGCTTTTAATGACAAATAAAAGCAGTACAAGTGAGCTAGTTATTCAGTAATACAGCACACTATTCAAGCACTGTGTACTTGCTAATGGATTGTCCAGTGACTGTTCCTAATATTTCTTTTAGATACCAGAGTGGGCAACTGTTACCTCAATCATGGACCTCGTGGGGATGGTACCATATCCTGTAGCACAGAGATTGGAGTTGGTGTGAGCCGGTCTTCATGCTGCTGTTCTCTTGGAAAGGCCTGGGGAAACCCATGTGAAATATGCCCACCGGTTAACAGCTGTAAGTCCTGAGATTTCAGAAGATTCCCTACATATATGATCAGGGCTATGGCAACAACTTATATACACAGCTTATATAACTCCTATGGTGTTCAGCAGCAGAGGGGCCAGTATAATAAACTAAAAGTGCTTTTATTATTGTTGTTACTATTATTATTATTATACAGAATTTATATAGTGGCAACAGTTTTTGCGCATCGCTTTACAATATAATAAGGACATTACTATTACAAAACAGATTGACAAGATGGTAAGGAGGGCCCTGTCCATGAGAGCTTACATTCTAGAAGGGAGGGACAAGTGATAGGTGGTAGCTGTGTGGGGATGAATTGTTTAGGAAAGTGATCATTCAGTGGTTAGGTTGCATGCACAATTTTTTACGATCGTGCCGGACCCGTACGCGTGCATTACTGTGCCGCACATAATGGTGTGGGCGATCGCACTGCGGGCGGGGGGGATGTTGTCTGCCATTGACTTGAATGGCACTGCCACACCCCCTCCCACCCCAGAACGCAGGGAGGCTTCCACAATGCGATCCAATGCATTCGGAAAGCACTGGAGATGTGTTTAACGAGCCCTAAAGGCAGAGAGAGTAGAAGATAGATGGACAGGTCGGGGTTAGTTGTTCCAAAGGATGGAAGAGACTCTAGAGAAGTCCTGAAGGCGAGCGTGGGAGGAGTTGACGAGGGAGCAGGAGGTCTTGGGAGGAGTGGAGGGGACAGTTAGGGTGATACTTTGAGACAAGGTTGGAGATATAGCCGGGGGCAGAGCTGTGGATGGCTTTGACAATGGTTGTTAATATTTTGAATGTAATCCTTTGGGTGATTGGAGGCCAGTGGAGTGATGGGCAGAGGGGGGTTGCCGACACTGAACGGTTGGTTAGGTGGATGAGTCTAGCAGCAGCATTCATGATAGACTAAAGGGGGGATAGCCTGTGTAGAGGTAGACCAATGAGGAAGGAGTTGCAATGGTTGAGACGAGACATAACAAGTGAGTGGATGAGTAGCTTTTGCTGGGTTTCTTTTTTTTTTTGTTTCAATATGAGTTGTTTTGGTGTAAAACAGGTCTTCCTAACAACGGCTATTTTTAAGAGAGATTTTTTTTATAATCAGGACCTATAAAGGACCTTGCCATTTTGTGTGGGACCTAGTTTTGTATATTTATGCCTTTGTGTAAGCTAGAAATACCAAGGAACAGGGCTTGTATTGATAGCAAAGGTATCAAGGGATCAGAGGGCTCAAGATGTGGCCCTGCTCTTACACTGCTTATTCTGCTGTCCTATCCCAAAACAAAAACGTATCTGTATCTGTCGCAGTAGCATTCTCCTCTTGTGCGGCAAGCATCTTAACAGTAAGGACATCTGCATTCTGTAAGCCTCTAGTCAATTCTGCCCTCTGCAGTCACTATAGTCAGAAGAATTTATAGCAGAGATGAAGAATTAGAAAACATGGAAAAGACTTTAGGCATGTTTTTATTGCAGGTCAATGAGGTGAAGCAGGAGAGGGCACATGTTTGAAAAAGCATGATAGGTTCAAAAATAGTTTCTCCAATGCTGAAAATAATTACATTTTTCATATGTAGCCCAGAATATATTATATTTGCTCTAACTAATTTAATCTGTATTTTGAAGTTTAAACCTTTGAGACATAAACCTCATCCAGCACTGGCCACACCTGTGCCATGAGCCATCATGCACTTGCAAAGGGTCATACTTTGTAGGTCTCCGGTCTCATGTCTTCAGAAGCTAAGTGTTATGGTTCATTTCTTGCTGTTGAGAAGGTACAAGTTTCTGAAGGGCTAAGTTTGAGAAGCAATTATATGTATGGGATAGGTTTTATTTTTCCTTGGACACAATTTGTTTCTATGCAGCAAACACTGTGCCAAAAGCTTACATACTGGGTTTCAGAAGAAAAATAGATATTTTAATTTTGGCTAGTGTTAGAAAATCAGTGACATGAGATATATTTAAAATGTTGAAAATAAAACTGTAACTGGAGTTTGCCTTTAATTATTTATAAATATATTGTTGTTTTTAGCTGAGTACAATACATTGTGCCCTGGAGGAGAAGGTTTCCGGCCCAATCCTATCACTATTCTCTTAGAAGGTAAGGACTTTTATGAAGGTTTCATAGGCTGCAATATATACAACATTATGCTTTACTGTGTACTGTGCTTTAGTGTACACACAGCAAACATGGATTCACACAAAGCCAGCAATGGTTGTTACAGACAGTGGTCCTTGGGGATTACTTTGTGGATGGGCAGATCTCATGGCTGTAGTCACAATGTACCCATTGACATGGGATGAGTGATACCCAATTCAGCTTATCCCAACCTCTGTGGATGCGTGTACACACTAGTCATTTTTGCTTACCGGTCGGGGGGAAATAGTTAGGGGCCAAGTTGGATATTCTGGCCTGATTGCTTTGTTTTTTTACCCTGAGTTAAGCTAGCACAGGAAATGTCTGACCATTGAACCTTCTCCATTAACATAAACACACACTCAATCAAAGTCTACTAATTTAAATCATTACCTTATAATGTCTATGGTCTGAGATGTGCTTGAATTATGATGGGTCATAGTTGAATTCAGTCATATGTAGTCTAAGGTATAAATTGCTTTCACCACTTAGTGTGCATACGCAATTGACATTTGTACACAAGACATAAACACCAACAGGAAACTTATATGGGTTTAACAAGAAAATACATTAATTCAGTATTAGCCTATATTCTATAGACTATGTTACCAATAACAGCGATCCAGAGAATATCCCCTATAAACCATCTAAAATATACACATAGCAATCAAATTATAAAATATGATGAGTTCATTATTTACCAAATAGACAAATAATCATATGGTAAAATGTTCAATGCAATTCAGCATATAAATTAATTCATGATATAAGGAACATCTATGCATGAAACTTGTGGATTCAAATTTCTCTTTAATGGTTTACACATGTAAGAAATACATTTTAACTTTAATATATACTGTTTCTGCTATACTTAAAGATATTGATGAATGCCAGGAGCTGCCAGGTCTGTGCCAAGGTGGTAACTGTATAAATACATTTGGAAGTTTCCAGTGCGAGTGTCCACAAGGCTACTACCTCAGTGAAGAGACCCGCATATGCGAAGGTGATTGCAACTGAAAAGAACAGCAGATGCCTCTATTAGTTTCATCATGTCCCTCTTGATTTAATTATTTCATCATTGTATTCTGTTTAAAAAATATTGCAGATATTGACGAATGTGTCACAAACCCGGGGGTCTGTGGACCAGGAACTTGCTACAATACATTGGGAAACTTCACGTGTATATGCCCTCCAGAATACATGCAGGTCAATGGTGGACATAACTGTATGGGTAAGAAGCTATTCCATTATTGCCATTTCTTAACAGATACCAACTAGCTGTATGCAAGTTATTATAATTACCAAGGTATATTATTACCTAATTATAGGTTTTTATTTGTCCCTTAATTAGATTTAATGTTCTGTAGAAAAGCAAATATATAACATTACTTAACTATATACAGTATATATCATATCCTATAATATATGATTTCTAAATTCTACTCTCACTGTGGCATTGTGCAATTCAGCCTCATCCTGATCTTTCTCCAGTGAGATTCCACCTCCAGCACACACAAACATTATTATTTCTCCTGTATCCCTCCTCTAGCGCACACTCTCCATTTTCTCCTCCAGATACTCCTCAGTCTGCAGTCACACACTCCCACCACTCAGACTGCATATTAAACATATGGTCCATGTCCTCCTCATAGATGAGCTCAAATACACAAAAGCTGTACAAAGAGAGTGAAGATTTACTTCAGTGATCCAACTCAATGTAAAAAGTAAATTATTGTTTACACACACATTGATCTTTCCCCCGTATCCTGCCCCAGCACACACACATCACTTTCTAGAATCTATACCAGGAGTGAGATGTCCCTCCAGTACACAGAGTTCTCTAGACAGTTTTACACCAGTAGATTATGTGCAAAACCCATTAGTGACTAGTCTGCAGTGTATGTGCATTAACTCCAAATTTATTACAGGGTACATTAATCCTCCCCTGTCATTCACGTGGTATGACTATCTTTTTTAGTGATTTTGTTGCAAATATGGAAAGATCAGTAACCGCTTTTTGTGGTCAATAAGTGTATTGTTCTGCCCACTGTCATACTCTCCTCCACACTCCTCTCCTGCACATAAATCCTGCACTCCTACCTTCCATGATTTTCTCCTGTATTTACTGCTCCCTGCCGTACCACTCCAGACTCCTTTACTGCACATACTGCCCCCTGTCATCCCCCTCCTCCACACACACATGTGGTGTTCTTAGGGCAGATTTAATCTTTTTAGAAATAGTCTATTGCCTATAGCCCTTTCGCCGAAATGCATCAACCAGTGTGCTCAGGTGTCTTCTGTCCATATTACAAAAATATCGTCAATATAACGATAATATTTGAATGGTTTATGAGGGTGAGTGGCTAGGAATCTGTTTTCTAGGTCAGCCATGAAGAGATTGGCATATTGTGGTGACATTTTTGTCCCCATAGCAGTCCCGGTCATTTGTAAATAGATGTTGTCACTGAAATTGAAATAGTTGTGTGTCAATATAAATTCAATGAGTTTGGCGATGGTTTCACTATCATAATTTTGTGTGATAATATGGGAGGAGAGGAATTTGGTGCAGGCCTCAATACCATCTTTATGCGGGATGTTGCTATATAAAGACTCCACATCCATGGTGACAAGTATAGTATTAGCAGGTAGGTT
>NW_017307288.1:208084-285712 GCF_000935625.1 Nanorana parkeri | reverse complement strand
GGGGGGGTGCCATTTCTCTTTTGCCTGGTTGTGTCTGCTTTTAATACTTTTGGGTCAGGGATCTGGAACAAGCATGCTGCAAGTGAGTGTCAGAAAAGTGTCAGAATTCCTTATCTCTATGCTTGTTCCAGGTCAGTGACTCAGACAACATTGAAGCCAAAAGCATCAGCTTGGCAGCCAGGGAATGAACATATTCAAATGGAGAGGTCAACACTGGCAGCCTACATAATTCGATCATGACAGGTGTACTTAAACACAGTTGTGATGCCAATGCACTAATTGACTCATATTCCATGGATAATCATCTCTTGGATTTTTGTTCCATATCCATATATCATATAAATCTTTGACACCATGGCTCAGAAAATCTTCTGGAAAAAGGGCGTAATCCTTGTAACATCATGAATTTACATGATGGTGACCAAAGAATTACTTAATACAGCTGAATAATTACCTCTTCCATCTGGTATTGATATAGGTGATGATTGTACTATGTTTTTAATTTCTTCCACCCATCATCTCACTTTTTTCTAGTATAATTTATCATATTTGACCTAAAGCTAGCTTATTCTCAACAGTTTTAAAGCATAGGCAAAACTATCAAATGTTACTTGATTATATGAATGTAAATGTATCAGATTTGGCTTATCAGAGTTAAAAATCATTCCATTACAACCAGTGAGAATTATGTTAAAATGAAATGCAGAACCTAAAGCCAGTAGACAACAGATGGAATGTGTTACTGTTTAGCTAACTTTTGAACAGCATAAGTATGCCTATACCTGACTATGCAACGGGAACTGTGCTTTACTGTTCTGAATATAATACTAATTTTTAACTGACACTGTTCAAGAAGTTTCATAAATTCATTTTTGTTCTGATTGATGACAGATATGAGGAAAAGTTATTGCTACCGAACTTACAATGGAACTATGTGTGAGAATGAGCTTCCCTTCAATGTCACCAAGAAGTTGTGCTGCTGTACATATAACATTGGTAAAGCCTGGAGTAAGCCATGTGAGCCATGCCCCACTCCTGGCACAGGTACAGAACCAATATCTTAATTTTTTCCATCAGTTTTCTTCATTTTTAAATTTATCTTTCAACAATGTCTGATATCCCTCTTTAAAATAAATTGTTATGGTTTCCGTATTTATGTTCCATTCTATTGTCTCTGGCTGTTGTTATTTTCTTTTTGTATTTACTGTATTATCCTACTATTTTTCACTGTATACTGCAAGAGCCTGTAACTCTTTGACTGCATGTATGTGATCTGATTACATACACATTGGAAATACACTTTTCAAGAGACAAGTATGACAGTAGATGGGTCATGCATCGTTGTCACCGATAAGACATTTTTACTCATGCCATATATTAGACAAGACTGTTGAAGAAAAATTAGTCCTGCACCAAAGGCTTTAGGATTGTTTCTTAAATATAGCTCTTTTACGCCCTATGGGGCAGAGAAGGATGGGAGGGAAACCACTATAGCAAAGCAAAGGGAGGGGGGGGGGAGCGAGTAGGCGCCAAGACGGGCTGCTTGCTCTACTCCATTCCACCCTAGAGCTCTCCTCAATTAACGATAACGGTGGAGCTACTCTACCATCTGAAACCTACTGCAGGGTCGCACTAAGAAATGAACCTTAACCTTACGATAGGGTATATAGTGTTCAATTAGTCCAGAAGGTTCATATATGCAAATTTATTGACAAGAAAAAAAATGTTGATGGTGTCATATTAGACATGTTGTAAACACTTGATGGGATCTTCAACACAATAAAATATTTTTGAAAAAAAAAAATAGCTCTTTTATTTTCACATAAAAAAGCAGCAATTAATAGAAAAAATAAGAATATTTTAAAAAAGTCAAACAAGTACTAGTGCAGAGGCCGGTGGCTTGGTGACAATAGGCAATTTTTTATGGCGGCTTGGTGTGTACTCTACAATTCAGTAGACAGACAAGTTAAGAATAAAATGTAAAAAAATCTATCTTTAGTACTGTGTATGCCTATGTCAATTGGATTTTTGACAGGTGCATTTGATCTGCATCCAGGGGTTATGCATTCCCTTAGACTAGTATAAAAATGCGAAACCCGTTTAAAGTGAACAAAAGCCTGTCCACACAGGTCCTAAAACATGATGCGAAATGTTGCAACAGAAAACAAGTAAAAAACAATTGATAAATCCTGCAGGTGACAAATAAAATGGGGGTAAAAGTAAAGACTATAGGTATATATGGTAGGGTAGCAACATACTTTAGCTTTTGTCAGATGTTTTAAGATTAAAGTAAAGTTTTCACTGACTATAACAATAAATAAGGCAACTTTCATGTTACAATGCACAAAAATGAGTATCTGATTGGCCAATATTGGCAACAAGTACTTTCCTTCCCTTGCATACTTTGAGTATGACCAAAACCTGTCGAGAACCTTTGTGGCAAATTAGAAAATCCTTTCCTTTGGTTTAATTTGTCTGATGCTACAATATTATGCTGTTCCTATATGCAGTACAGTCCATTCCTATATGTTCTAAATCTACATTAAATGTCCTTATGCTCATAATTTTCCATCGCTTTACATGCACTAAGACATTGTATGTATTAACATTCCACAGCAGTGACTGTCTCATTGTCAGTAAACTAAGTGGGCAGGGTGCTGTTATAAGAGTAATTACAAATTGAAACATTCCCTCTCTACAGGGATTGCATTTTGTGGAAACAAGCCTCTTGCAACTGCCATTAAACCACGGCTCTATAATTATTTTAATGGATTTACTAAATTAATTGCACGGTGTCAGCAGGGAGCAATTTGGAAGTTTTGTCATACAAAGGAAAGAAGCCTGCCAGTTTTATGAAATAAAGAAATACCTAGCTTCTTACAAATAAAGGTCAACAGCAAGCTGGAAGCATTTTGCATTTAAGTGTTAAGATACCGGTGGGGTAGAGGATGCTTAATTCAATAGGATGAGTTTGAAGAGACATATTTATTAGTCTGTAAACATAGCTTGAAGTGCAAACAGAAGTCCCAGTATTATGCGTAGTGGGATCCATTTTTTTGTTGTACTGGTATTAAGAAATCAGAGTACATGTCACTCTGATTGCAAATGTTACCACTGAAAAAAAAACACCTACTACACTTTATATTGTTAAACTAGCCATGCAGCAGTAGAGTCGTCCACTCTTTTCCTAGTTTACAGGGCCAATATCTTTTATAGATTTGACCGTACATGTGTTTGGCCAAATCAAATCAAAATATTTGTAAGTCTGATTTATTGACTGTACAGGAAGTAGAAAACACACACACACATATATGATACTGGTATACAGTACTTTGGTACCAAGCTTTCAGTTAAATGAGTGAATCTTGCACTGGCTTATATTTCTTAGGGACAAAGAGCATTGTAGAGAAACTGGCACACAAAAAGAATCCAATTGATGCAAACTTTATTACAAAGGCATTAAATACAGCAAATGGTTGCTGTTTTTAATACCATAGTAATAAAGTTTGCATGAGTGGATCCTTTCCGTGTGCTGGTTTCTCTACATTTCATTTCATGGTGTCTGGCAGAGACCAATTTTGAGCACCATAGTTGCAGCCCGAATATCAGTATAGGGGGTTAAGCAGCTTTGATTTGTTTGTTTGTTACAAAGGTAAAGAGATCTCAACTGGAACAGACCCCTGATCTGTCATGCCCTCCAACATAGCATGTTCTTCCTTCTGCTGCAGTTGGATGAGTGCTTATCCTTCTCTTGAATTCTCTGTACTAGTCATAAATACATACAAAAATAAGAGGAGAGGCAGAGTGAGAACCCCCTAGCTATGATTTTCATAGGTAGAAGGAGCAGGGCAGCCTTCAGTTTCGGACCCCAAACAATGATATATTCTCTGAAAGCAGAGGCCCTGTAGAGTAAAAAGATGCTAGTTGCAATTTTTTGCAATGTTACTTTAATTTTTACCTTTTTTTTACACTCAGCTTTACTGCTATCACATAGCGGACTAAAAAGCCCCTTATGTAATAGCACATATGTGACAGGTCCTCTTTATGGAGACGTCAGGGGTTTTTCATACCCTAATGTCACCTAGGGAACCCAAAGAAGCTGATGAAGCAGAGATCTGCTTCACCAGCTTCTTCTTTTGGCTCTAAGGGGTTGTCCACACCACTTGCAGTGCGTCCAAGCCCGATTCCGGCCGGAACACACTGCATCACATTGCGGCCGGCTCAATTTTTGCCGGGTAGGAGGGGGAGTGGCGGGCCATTGTAGTGAATGGTGCCATAGCCACGCCCTCTGGCCACAATGCAAGCGCCCACACGGGATCGCAGGGCACATTGTGCCTGCATCCCGATGCGGTCAAAATAGTGCTTGCAGCATTTTGACCGCACAACACTGAAACGCACTGCAGGCAGAATGTGCCCTGCGATCCTGTGCAGGCGATCACATTGCGGCCGGAGGGCGTGGCTACAGCGCCATTTACTTCAATGGCCCGCCACGCCCCCTCCTGCCCAGCACAAAAATGAGCCAGCTGCATTGCGATGCAGTGCGTTCCGGCCAGAACGCACTGTAAGTGGTCTGAACAGGCCCTAAGAGCCAGAGACTGTGTACAGTGACACCGGAAATTATGTAAGGCACATCACTTCCGGGTCCAGTGATCGGAGGAGAGATCCGCAGCTAGAAGCCACTGATCTCTCCTCCGATGTGTCAGGGGAGAACCTGCACGTGCGGCCTGGGCTCACACGAGGGACAGATGAGCCCAGGAAACTGACGGTGGGGGGGGGGGCACAGCGCCGCACCGTGCAAGCGATTCAGCGCCTGTACAGACGCTGGATCGCTTGTATTTAAACAGCAATCGTCAGCTGTTTAACACGGTACAAGAACATGGCTTCAGGAGCAGCCGTGTTCTTGGTATAACCACTTCCAGCGGATGACGCACAATTACGTGAACCCGCGGGAAGTGGTTAAAAAAAAACAAACAAAAAAAAACACGTGTAATGAAACACGCACATATCACACACACTCATTAAAAAACACACACATAGCTTCATAAAAAAAAAAAATCACACACATTCATTAAAACACACACAATAAAAACACACACACATTAACAATTAAAATAGTTATTTAAAAAACGTCCCCCTCTCTTGCTTACCTGTTTTGCAGGAAGGGGGTCAGCATCCCTGGGCTTCAGTGGAGAATCGGTGTGCTCTGCACTCTGGCTGATGCAGGCATACTAATCGATCCCTGCCTGTTAGCAGAGGCACCACGAAGGAGCGATCAGTATGATCTGCATCAGCAAGACATGCAGATCATGCTGATTCCCCACTTGACAACCAGGGAATGATTTTCATTCAATATATTGCCTGTTCGGCAATATATTAAATGATATGTGGGCGCTTGCCAGCTTTAAAGATGGCCGCCTCTACTCGCAGCGGGCATCTTTAAAAACGAATGTACAGTGGAGAGACCCCCTGGAGACACCGGAGGAGGCATCCCAGGTGAGGGTCTGGAGCATGCGGGCCCCAGCCTCCTCCGGTGCTGCGGGGGGCCCGGCCACATCCTGGTCTGTCACTTGAACGGCCGATACTCATGTAAGGTGCCCGGGCCCTTAAGCCTGGCCCGGCCCCTTACATCAATATCGGCCGTACCCCCCTGACGGCGGCCCTGAGAAGGAGCTGAGGAGAGGTTAATATATGTTTTGGGTGAGCTGACAATTTTATTATTTTTAAATAATTTTTAAATAATTTTTAGTTAATTATCATAGTTGCATAATTACATAGTATGTGAGATTGAATAAAGACACAGGTCCATCCAGTTCAACGTGTGTGTGTGTATGTATGTGTGCGTGTGTGTGTTTGTGCTCGCGTGTGTATATATGAGTCCCTGTGTGTTCTAGTCTTTAAGAGTATCCGTACCCCTGTATGTTATGGTCTCTGAGGAAGGTATCTAAATGATCAAGTAATTAGAGCCAAGAAGATGTGGCTTACATAAAAAGAGAAAACAAAAGCATGTCTTTGGGCTTTACACATTTATCAGAAAATGTCATGGACAGTCCATTTTACTATTTTTGATTTTAAAAGTAAATTATGTCCTTGTATTTTCCAACCAGTATTGTTTTTTTTTGCTATTACCATGTGGTACATTATCTCTTAGTACTATATAATTATCTGTAATATTTTACCATTTATAGTTAATTTCAGAAATCTTTGTGGATCAATCCCTGGCTTTACCTTTGATATCCACACTGGAAAGGCTGTAGGTAAGCTATGAATTAAAATATATGGGTTTTCTGATTTCTAAGATTGAGGCTTGTGTATGTGTAATAAAGCAAAGGAGATACAGAAGACTTGACCAGAATGAGATTAAATAAATGAGATTAGAGATTCTGATTGGATGACAAAGCTAAGCTTCACATATCCTTTTCTTCCAGTCTTGAACTGTAGAAAGAACAACCGAAATCTGATAATGAAAATCATTATTTATATCAGGCCCCACTGATGTTTGAGTCTTCTAGTCTCTACCACTGAGACACAATTTTCATTTACAATATTGTATATAATTTATGCTGAGAAAAAGAGGAAGAACATTTACCATTTGATCCTTTTCTATCCAATTGTTTATGCCTGTTTTATCTGCTATTCATTTTAGATATTGATGAGTGCAAAGAGATCCCAGGGATCTGTGCAAATGGAGTTTGCATCAATCAGATTGGCAGCTTCCGCTGTGAATGTCCAACTGGGTTTGCCTACAATGATCTGCTCCTCATCTGTGAAGGTATTCTTTTCATTTTATACACCAAATCTTCTATTAATGTGAAATAAATGTTTCCTTAACTTATCAATATCATGCAAGTGGTGAAAGTTAATAGGCCTTCAAAGAGATTGAAATGATGGGTCACCTCACTCGCTCTCGTGGCAGGCAAAAATTCCAATTGAACTTGTCATAAGTACCCATATAGGTACACACTTTACTCATTAAAACAACATACATTCCGTAGAGATAGAGTAATTTACATAGGTAACAGGCCCATCTCTAGGATCTAGCTGCAATGGATTACACAGAACCTATATTAAGCTGAGCTGAGTGGACTTTCAGTTTGTATAGCTCAACCTCAGTGTTTCTTAGGCAGCATGGACTGATTTCACTTGTTGCCTAGGATAGCCCTTTAAGGGGTGCATATAAGGAACAAGACTGCCAAATGTGCCATAGTTAAACTAATAGTGCAATAATCTCTCAATATATGGAGCCCAAACAATTACACAGTGGCTCCTCAGTACACCAGAACCTTGCCAAATCGCAGAGATTAACCAAAATAGCTTGGTTTCAAGTAGTTTTGCTGAGTTGCCTTATAAGTTCTGAAGATAGAAAATCTAGTTCAAGTCCAAGGATAAATATCTAAATATTTTTTTCTGAACCATTGAAAAACTCTCTGCATGATCAATTGCATCATACAATGATAATATTGATTAAGTGACTTTAAAAACTAGAGTTTATACATTTCCACATCAGTTCAAATATGATCCTCCTGCAAACATCCAGCTAGAGAGAAATTGTCATTTAACCTGATCTTGTGTCTGAATTCACTTTAAAAAAAGACCCCTAAATGTGCTTACAAGGCAGACTTGCTGGATAAGCAAGCCATTGTTTATTTGTCCTAAGCCTGAATGTAGCATACTTTGATATTTCAGACATTGATGAGTGTACCAGTGGAGACTTCATCTGCCAGAGAAATGCAGATTGCTTAAACAGTCCTGGGAGTTACCGCTGTGAGTGTTCTGCTGGATTCAAGCTCCTACCCAATGGAGCCTGCATCGGTAAGTGTATACCCTGTACTGTTTCTATTTTTCCAAAGTCTACAGTTCTCATAAATTACATTAGCCGTCTGATGGAGTATAAATGATCCTGACCATATTTATTGATTTAAAGGGCTGCTAAACATCATTTACAAGCTGTTTATGGCATGCAATATATGGCTGCAATAACATTCATGGATGCATAAACTGTATGTAAAAAGTTTCCTGAAATGCTCAGAGTGAAAGATATTTAAAATGAAGGTAGTGAAGAGCAATACAGCTGGATTACTATCCAGAAATCGAAGAAAAGAAAATTCACAGATTTCATTGCCTCCTTTTTTTTTTTTTTTTAAAGGGTAAAAACATTGTACCAAATATGTTAGCTTTCAATTTCTAGCTGGTATTTTCTTTTAGCAGGTTGTATTTTTGTATGTGAGGAGGTACCAAGAGCTTAAATTACTAAAATACCTAAAGCCCATGGAGCACTAAGCATGTGTATTGTACACAATGTAGGTTTGATTTATGAAAGAAGTCTCTACTGCTTTAGTGAATTTCAAAGTGAATTTTTTACTTTTGCAAAGTGAATGTGGTGAAAATTCCATTTGCAAAGAATACCCAATCATAAGAGGGCTGGCGGCCAGTGTATGACCAGCTTAAGTGGACTATCAAGTCTGCCATAATTTTTGGCCATGCATTCAATGGTTTCAGTCATGTCCACGTCTTCCCTCCACCCCTTCTTTTTTCAAAACTGTCCATATAAGGTTGCTGCGGTCTCTACTGACATGTTTTCTATCTCTTAGACCTTGTTACCCATCTCTGGCCTCCCATATAGCAGCAGTAAATGTTGCACAAGTGTCACCGCCAACCTAAAATAATACATGAGTGACATTTTTATTCCCGCCTTTTTGTGTCATTAAAAAGCCATGTTCCTGGCCATTTGATATGGATTTCCTTTGAGGGCATATATAATGGATATACTGCATGTTCTGATAGTAACAAGAAAGTCTGTCCCACAAAGATGGCAAAAGTTACAAAAACATGTATTTACATAGGAAAAGTAACATATGTTTATCTTTTTATTCTAACTTGAAGGATACAAACATCTCTTTGAAAATTTGTACACTGTCATAATAAATAACATTACATAGAACAGGTCTTTGTAGGAAGAATTAGGGATAAAGCCAACATTTAATGCATTTATATGCACAGTGAAAATGTGTTTCCATTAGCTAATGTAAGCCTGAGGGTTGAACCAGTCTCTCCTATTCATTTTCCAACAACATATGTTTTATATGCTGCTCCATTCCACAGATCGCAATGAATGCCTGGAAATTCCCAATGTCTGTAGTCACGGCACATGTGAGGACACACTGGGCAGTTATCGCTGCATATGTAACAACGGCTTTAAGGCATCTCCGGAGAGGACTATGTGTATGGGTACGTGACTATGTGTATTCATCCATTCAGACAAAGCCATAAAACACAAAATGATGTGCTCATATTTAAATTAAATGCAATGATATTGTAAACATTTCTAAAATATGGGCAAGACATTAGCTAGCACTTTTGTCTCTCAGCATCAAGCTCATAGATGTAGGGGTCTATTCACAAAACTGCCGAAAGATCTAGCCGTAGCTTCGACTGATCCTTCGGCTAGCTTCGGTTACGGGAGGCCCTCTGTTCAGTCAAACTGAAAGCCTACTGTACGGGCTATTCACTATAGCTCGTACAGCTCCCAAAGATGGCCGAGGGGCTCAGACTGAGTTCAAGTTAAAGTCGAAGCTGGCCGAAGCATACGGCTGGCTCCGGTCACTTGCACAGACAGATCAGCGTCCCTGGTTTCATTACTCTCCCGGACGCTCCGGGAGTCTCCCGCTATTAGATAGCGGCTCCCAGCCGCCCGGGAGAAAAACACTTTCTCCCGGAAAGTTTTACTCTACTCGATCGAGCAGAGTAAATATTTCCCTGCTCTGTTGTTTTGTTTTTTTTTCTTCTGACATCGGATCCACCATAGCTACATTCCTATTGGCTTTTTCAATTTGCAATAGCAAACTAGCTATTGCACCCGCCCACTGCTGCTGTCAATCAGCAGAGGGGACCTGAAGTTCTCCATCAGGTCCCCATTTAGTGATTGAAAGCAGCAGAGGGCTGGTGCAATAGCCAGCTTGCTATTGGCTATTGCAAATTGAAATAGCCAATAGGAATCTATCTATGCATTCCTATGTTGTTGTTTTTTTTATTTTTTTATTCTGACGGCAGCAGAACCGCCCGGCCAATAGAAAACACTTTTTAAACAATTTCTATTCTGCTCTGCGGCATTCGGCTATTCACTCACTGCTGTTCGGCATCTATTAGAATAGGCAGAACTACAGCGAGCAGCCTGCCAGAGGTTCGGCTTAGCCGATCCAGATGTTGGATCGGCTGAGTCGAACTCCTTGCTTAGCATGTTCAGCCGACCCAAAGCCAGCCGCAGCAAGCCGATGTACTGCTGATTTCAGCTGATATACGGCTGACATCAGCCGTGCAACCCTGAAGTGAATAGCCGAACAGCGTTCGGCTCACTTCGGTTATTTACTGGGCTGCCTACGGCAGCTTTGTGAATAGACCCCTTAATTTCCATCCAGGAACACCATTAGCATGAACTGGCAGTCCAGATATAATCTAGAACAACTGATACAGGTTGTCTGAAGTTATTTCTAAAAAAATGACCAACACTGGTTTAGAACTAGTTAAAATAATCACTCTCAAAAGTATCCCAATGGTGTTACATACTTAAAAATTCACAAAATGAAAAGTGATCATGTAAGTGTTTACATTTCTAGAAGTATTCATTAGATATTCCTGTTGTAAGTTGTAAAATGATAGGAAAACATTTTATTGGGTAAAAACTTTTATTAGTTTAGGATCAACACTTTTTAAAAGTAGTTCACTTTGATATAAATATAGACATACCAGCAAACCAGGACTACTGAGACTCCCTATTGCCTCTACCTACAGAAATCAGGTCTAAACGCATTTTTCGGGGCATGTTTTTGATGTCCTTGATTAATCCACAATAAGTAAGGGTCACTGGAGACTTCCTATGCTCAAAAAAGGGGTTTTAGTGTACATGCTTGAATGTGTCATGATTTAATTTTACTCTTCTGTAACACCAGAGCCCATATAAGCATATTTTAGCCTTACATATAGTATTTTGAAGCAAATAAAGCAATAATTTAATCACTATGGTGGAATCTGTTTGCCTAAGACAATAAGAGCAGTGCACTTTTCCACCTCTGTATAGACCTTTCTATATGCGGTAAACTTTGTGTTCGCACAGAAAGTAGCAGAAGACAAGCTGTGGATTTTCAGTTTTTGTTGGACTACAAATGATTTAATTTTAGCCAACCAGTGTTTGGGGAAAATGCCGAACTGTCATGAAAGTTACTTTAACCACAGCAGGAAGAATGTTTTCTCCTGTTTCATGTGTATCTCTTTGGCAGATATTGATGAATGCGAGCGCCAGCCATGTGGAAACGGAACTTGTAAAAACACTGTAGGATCATATAACTGTCTCTGCTATCCTGGATTCGAACTCACTCATAATAATGACTGTATGGGTAAGTTCTTTATGACGCTAATGTGTCTTTGGTGATGTTCATAGGTCCTTGTGAATATATAGTTAGGATTTTGCATGCTGTGGGAAACATAAATGAAGCAACAATAGATATTATTATAAGGGTATGCTGTCCATCCTGGGTAAACACATTGTTTTCTTACTTTGAAATAGTAATTTTAAAGGAATGCTGCTGTAGCCAGTATAACAGTGATTAGTGCCAGCTACAAGCAACATTCAACAACATATGAAAAATTTGTTTTACTGTACATATTCATTGGTTAGCAGATTCCATATTTCCTCAACACAGGCTCAAGAAGATGGTTTATAACCAAGTACAAGATGGATTAAATGCTTACTAATATTCCGCATACACCTGCATTTTACTACTATTAGATGTCCACCATTCCATACCTTCAGTTTAGTTATAAATATTCAACAATATGTGGGGCCCAGCAAAATATTTCCAGGCAGGGAACTTTTGTTCTGTTACTAGTGCTGAGATTAGATAAAAGTATTACTGCAGATACTAACTTTTCACTCATTCAGTTTTTGGTATAATCATGCATTTATATTATATGAGTTGAAGGTTAGGGGGTATCTTAGATCACGTCTTAATCCCCAACGTCCATGTAATGTCTTTGTGAACCTACAATAGTCATTGTGCATACAACTGCAAAGCTCTTTTTTGAAGTTCAGAATGTAGAGCTAAATCTACAGCTTGATTGTGTTAAATAGGCATGCCAACATAGTAATGTTAAAAAACTCAGCTATTTTCTCTTTCAGACATTGATGAGTGCACCTTCTTTGCTGGCCAAGTATGCAGAAATGGGCGTTGCTTCAATGACATTGGTTCTTTCATCTGTTTATGTAATGAAGGATTTGAACTCACTGTAGATGGAAAGAATTGCATTGGTAAGATGTTTTCAGATATTGGTGAATAATATGAATGTCATATTGTTAAGCAGACATCAATTGTTATTCCACATTTGCTAAAAATTTGATCCTCCCCTAGTCAGTTACATACATTGCAAGCAAGCCCTTCTTGCTGCAGTTTGTAATAAAACTTATATATTGATTTCCATCACTTTCTACTTCCTTAAGCCTCTTCCTACTTTCTGAGTGCTGAGAGGCAGAGTCTTCTATTGTCTCATAATTAGCAGCTATGTTTTGATTTTGTTGGCAAGTTTAGAAAATCATAACTATTTAAAGACTGAACTAGAGCGGTGTTTTTATTAACTTTAAATTACGATACAGCTTGTGTTGCCCCTTTAAATGTGCACAAATTGTACAAAGCACATCTATAAAGGGGGCTGTCATTACTGACTACTCCTTTCGAGTAGATTGGTTGCCATGATGTCGCTTTGAGCTTAATGGTTCTTGAGTCACAGACCCAAAACAAGCATTGAGATTAGCAACTATGAGACTTATGTGACACTGTTTTACAAAATGTTTTGTTTGGTTGACTCAACAGTACTGAAACCAAGCACAGCCAGACAACTAGCAATTTCATAGGGAAACCTGCAATAGTATCCCTCATACTTCTTTCTTGACAGTTGTACAATTGAACAACAACTATCTTATTTATCTCAAACATGATTAACTTTAAGAATTGTAACACGAGCTGCTTTCAGTGGCTTATCTGTTTTTTTTTCTCTTATTTCTTAAAAGATATTAATGAATGCATTGCTTATCCTGGCTCTTGTACTCCTGGTACTTGTCAGAATTTAGAAGGCTCATTCAGATGTATTTGTCCTGTGGGATATTCAGTTGAAGGTGATAACTGCTTAGGTAAGTCCTGCTAATACATTATTACTCAACAGCAGTTTCCTAGATTTAAACTATGTATATCTTGTGTGTCAAATATAAAGTCCTGCTATTACATTATTACTCAACAGCAGTTTCCTAGATTTAAACTATGTATATCTTGTGTGTCAAATATAAAGTCCTGCTATTACATTATTACTCAACAGCAGTTTCCTAGATTTAAACTATGTATATCTTGTGTGTCAAATATAAAGTCCTGCTATTACATTATTACTCAGCAGCAGTTTCCTAGATTTAAACTATGTTTATCTTGTGTGTCAAATATAAAAGTTTTACACCAAATAACATAATCTTCCTACATCTTGTCTGAGGCTGAGGCAACACAATCAACAGTTTGTTTGTTCTCTGAAAATTCAATTTTGCTATTTAGAACAATGAAAGGAACCACAAAAATGTCAAAGTATTGCTCCTTGTTCGCAACAGCAGGAGTGTATGTGATTGTTCCCTACTCTATTTGGTGGACAGGGGCATGTATTATATGGTCCCACAGCTGTGCCAGACTTCTTTAGTTGGTGGTACCTACAAGTAATTTTTTTTTTTTGTCACGGGAAAACTGAAGAGGAGGACTCCTTCTTAATGTCTTAAACAAGCAGGAGTTTTTTGGTTTTCTAGAAGATAAGTGTGAACTATATGGCAATGTTTTGCTACTTGCTGGTGGGCAGACATGAATATGGAAGTGGATCATATACGTTAACACACAATCACCAGTGCATTGTCATTTATTTTGAATAGAATATGCATTACTACACTAGCGGGCAAAACACTGTGACTGCAGCATACCACAAGACACACACCGTGTCTTGTGGTTAACTACATTAACAAAAATGCCAACTTTCTCCTTTTTAGGGTGTGCTTCCAGTCAAAATAAATGGGGCACCTTAATGCATGCTAACGTGCTGTGTATAAATGGGCTCTTAAAATCACACACAGCAATGCACATCCCCTTTTGGAAAATGTGCCATTATGTTGGGTAAGGTCTTCTATAGCACTTTAAAATGGTCAGCACTTAG
This sequence comes from Nanorana parkeri, assembly GCF_000935625.1. NCBI lineage: Eukaryota > Metazoa > Chordata > Amphibia > Anura > Dicroglossidae > Nanorana > Nanorana parkeri. The sequence goes on along the minus strand of NW_017307288.1, from coordinate 271,492 downwards.
TGGTTTCCTGCAGAGGAAATACTTTTTTTTTCCGTACAAACCAAGCTGAGATTTACATAAGGGTTGCTAGGTCAGCTTCCTTCTTACTGGCAATATGTAGGTTTGTGAACCAGCTGTTCAGTCTGCTTTTTGGTGGCCTAAAGAAAAACAAGCATCCATCACTGCTGGCTAGTCACTCTGCATGGGCCTTTTCTGGAAGGAATTTTTATTTTTACTGTAATAGTATAAAACCTCTTTAAATATTAGCCTCACACAGCCTAACACATTGGGTCTGTTTTGTAGAAATAAAAAGTGGAGTTGTAGTGCAGGATAGAAAAAGATATCAAATATCTAAATATAATATGTTTCTACATAAAACAACCTATTATCATTTTTTCCTGATCTGTTAAAAAAAAATTCTGATGCACATCCAGAAAGTTGCTGTCATCACTCGCACATCTCTTCTGGGATGACATAATTACATAACCAGGAGTCTGAGATAAGAAGCCTTTTTGCCTTTGACAAAATATTTTAGTATATACAGTATATATTACGGAAAAATTGTTATCCAATACTTACCGTAATGTTCCTTTCCTGGCTCTCCTCATGTCGGCATACTAATGGGTTAACCCCGCCCAGAATCCCAGTAGGACCACCCCTAACTATAGTATAAATACCCACTCACCCACCTCATACGTGTTCAATAGCACGCCGATTGAAGGCATGGGAGGGAAGCTATGCCAACATGAGGAGAGCCAGGAAAGGAAAATGACGGTAAGTATTGGATAACAATTTTCCGTATTCCTGGCTCACCTCATGTCGGCATACTAATGGGACATAGCTAGCAATAACAACCAGGGAGGGACTCATGCCAAAAATAATTTTAATAAGCTGTTGAAGCCGCAGAAGAGAGTATGGACGCCCCAAAGGCTGAATCCGCCACTCTAGACACATCAACATTGTAATGCCTAATGAAAGTATTGGAGGATGACCAACTCGCTGCCTTGCAGACGATCTCTACCGGAACCTTAGCATAGGCTGCCCAAGACGTAGCCAGCGACCTTGTTGAATGAGCCCTGATCTCCAGCGGAGGGGGAAGACCCGAAGCCTTGTAAGCATACTGGACTGTTCTCACCACCCACGTGGATAAGATTCTCGTGGAAGCGGCCGCTCCCTTCTTTGGACCTCCGGGCATCACAAAGAGCCGATCCGTGGCACGAAAACTCTCCGTTCATAGCAAGTAAGTGGAAAGTATGCTGACCACATCTAATCTCCCTAGATACTCCTCCTCAGACGAGAAGACTGCACTTGACAGGGCCGGGAGGACTGATTCCCAATTGAAATGGAACACCGAGGAGACCTTTGGCAAGAATGATGGAACAGGCCGCAACACTATCCGGTCTGTGAAGATCTGGCAATAAGGCTCCTTGCAGGAAAAAGCTTGTAGCTCCGACACTCTCCTAGCGGAGACAATCGCTGTGACGAAGACTGACAGGAGTGTGAGGTGATACAGTGAACACGAAGCCGGAGGAAAGAATGGTGCCACCGCTAGTGCTCTCAGCACCAAAGGCAAGTCCCACTTTGGAAATAGCGGTCTCACTGGAGGCCTCAACTTCATGGCCGCTCGCAAGAATTGTCTCACCACAGTATTAGTAGCCCAACGACACTTAGTCAATGCCGAAAAGGCTGACACCTGAATTTGAATAGTGTTATAACAGTCCCGTGTAGAGAGCGGATTGAAGAAAATCTAGTATATTCCCCACCGTCGGGTTCTCCGGTTGGCAACCCCTCTGTGCTGCCATGTTGAGGAACCTCTCGATGATAAGTTGCTTTAGTTGATGGCTTAGTAGCATTCAACATGGTCTCTACAACTGATCCTGAGAGCTGTAAGTTTTGTAGCCTCTGCCTCTCAATCTGCAATCATGAGTAAGGGGAACCACGGCCTCTACGGCCAACAAGGCAGAACGACAATCGCCAGAACGCCCTCCCTGTCGATCTTATGTAGTGTCCGTAATATCAATGGAGAGGGAGGGAAGACGTAGACACTGTTGAATTGCCAAGGAAGGGACAGCGCATCCTGACCCAAAGCCTCCTGGCACAAGTAACGGGAATAAAATCTCGGAATCTAAAAATTGCTCCTGGTTGGCATGAGATCTATCCAGGGCATCCCCCATTCCTGGAAGAACGGTCGAAGATACTTCGGGTTCAATGACCACTCGTGGGGATCCACAAACTGCCGGCTCAACCTGTCTGCTTCCTGATTCTCTGTTCCCAGCAGATACGAAGCCGTCAAATCCCGGAGATGCCGCTCCGCCCAAGGAAAGAGAACCGAAGCAATGCGCAGTAAAGCTGAGCTCTTTGTCCCTCCTTGTCATACCACATAAGAGACTGCAGTCTTGTTGTCCATGCGCAACTGAAATCGCTGACCCTTGACCAGGGGTTGAAAGGCTCTGAGAGCCTCGAAGGCTGCTTGCAACTCGAACGCATTTGAGTGCCCTCGACTCCGAGCCTACAGCTCTTGAACCTGATCCCCCGAGCAATGGGCTCCCCAACCTGCCAGGCTGTCATCTGACGTAATCGTTATCCAGTCTCCTGGTTGAAGGGGTCTCCCCTTCAATACATTCTGAGCCACCATTGCAGACTGCTCCTGACCACACATGGAAGGAAGATTAATTTGGTTAGGGACCGCCTGTCCCATTGTTGAAGAAACGAGAACTGGATATTGCGCATGTGCCAATGGGCCCAAGGTACTGCAGGAATGGATGACGAAAGGATTCCCATAAACAAGAGACACTGATGTGCCGTGCATGTACTGGATGCCATGAGCAGTCCAGCTAACCGGCTGATTCGAGAGACCTTCTCCTTTGGAAGAAAAAGCCGTGATGCCTCTGAGTCGAATATCATGCCGAGGTACTGCAAAACCCGTGCTGGCACCAGGTGGCTCTTCTGCCAGTTGACCAACCAGCCATATTGCTGGAATGTCTTCAGTACAAGATCTTGGTGCTTCAAAATCTGTTCTTGTGATTGAGCTAGTAGAAGGACTCCCAGCACCCATTGATCTTGAATGGTGTCCGCCCATATCTGCCCGAAGGAAGCCAACCGAGCCCCCACTACAGGTAACGGGGCGGGCCGCGTTTCAGAAGAGCTTTTCTGTCTTCTTGGGGTCTTCTTTTCTGTCTTCTTGCTTCGTCTAGGGGAGCCCCAAAAACATCCTTCCCTGAAAAGGGAATAGCGCAAAGTCCTTGCTTTGAGGCGCCATCTGCCGACCAATGTTTCAGCCACAGAGCTCTATGCCCCGTCACTGAAAATGACACTAAACGTGCTGCCAAATGCACCAGGTCCACCAACGCCTCTGCAACAAAATCTGAAGGCATCTTCAGCTCACTCAAGGACTCAACGATCCTTTCTCTTGACGTTCCTGCGAGCAAAGCCTCTTCAACTCCCGTAATCCATACTCGCATAGCTTTGCTGACCGAGGACAAGGCCACCACGGGCCTGCATGATGATCCAGCAGTAGCGTATATCTTCTTTAGATCCACCTCCAGGCGTCTGTCCATTGTATCTTGGAAGGAAACAGAATCATCCAATGGCAATAGTACATGTCTGGCCAGCCTTTGTAAGGCTGCATCTATCTTAGGAGTTGTATCCCATAACGCGGAATCTGATGGCCGACATGGGTATGACTTAGAAATGCAATAAGGCAATTTACCCCTCTTATCCGGCTTTGTCCACTCTTCCTTAATGATCTCCTTAATCTCAAAAAAGAGCATAAAGGTAGGTACCTCCTTCTTATTATTCAGAAAGAATCTCCTCTGCTTATTAACGGGAACAGGATCCACCTCCCAACCCAGAGCGAGCTTGATCGCGGAAATAAAGGGAGACACTAGAGCAAAGTCAAACGAAAAAGTCTCATCTAGAGCGTCCTCTCTCTCTGCCTCCGAATCATCCGGATCTGACTCTTGGGAAGACAATACCTCTCTAGGTCCTCCCCCATCTCTTCTCCGTTTAGATGAAGAACTACTTTGCGTGTATTCCTTAATGCCCTCTGCCACTACTTCCCGGATATAGGCTCGTATATCTTGCGAATCAGAAGCTGTATTTCCAGCCAACTCCCTGATGCAAGTGGCACACTACATCTTACGTGGTAGTGCCCGGGCACCACATGCCTGACATACTTCAGTGGATGACCCCGCCTGGGGCAAGATTGACCTTGGCCTAGCTTTGCGTTAACTGGGGAGACCCATGCGGAGAGGGCCTCTCAGGAGAAGCCGAAGTCCTGCGGGAATGAGACTTTATGCTTCCTATATTTAGAGCTCTTCCCCCTGAAACGATACACCCATGAGACGCCAGCACTCTTTTACTCATCCAGTAAAATTTCAGCAAGAAAAAACACAACCACAAAAAAATAATAAAAAATGAATACATGCAAAATAGGAGAATGGCCATACCTCTCAGACGAACTTCGTGCTTGTCTAACTGGGCTACCCGGACTCATGGTGGCTCACTAGGGAAATTTTAAACCCTATGAATACTCAGAAAACATCAGCAGGAAAAAAGAAAACAATCATAACACCCCTTAGCAGGGCTTACCTGGTAACTGTCAGCACTCTGACTGTGGCAGCTATCAGGACAATCTCAGCAGTACCGCAATCCTAACCATGTATAATCTCTATACAACTGGAGCAGCCATACCCCTCTAAGGGATCACTGCATTTATAGTGCTGCAAGCTGATAGAATTTAGCGCCTGTTCGTAGTCAGGAAGCGCCTGCGGCGTGGGCTCCACACTGGACCGCACTCAGTCCCGCCCCCTCTACCGCCGACCAATCTGGTCTGGAGCAAGAAGGAGCGGGTACTGCGCTCCACGCTGGAACGCACGCTCGCGGCTCTGCTGCCGTCATAGCTCGGTGAAGGAAGCCATACAGTGGTAAGAAGGGGTAAGAAGCCCCTCCATGAGTTCGACTTACCTCACTCTTAAGCCTGCAACACTTTAGGTCCCCTCCGGCCCCAATGCCCAGCACCAAGCATGTCCCATCCTGTTGGTTTACCACATACCGGGACATCTTCCACCCGGGAGAAGAGGCTGAACCCGTGGTGGGATGAAGGCCATGCATATAAGAAATTCCTCAAAATGAGAACAAAAAGAAAAAAAAAAAACTGTTAGATAGGTGTCCTGAGCGAGGACAAAAAAGAACACGTATGAGGTGGGAGAGGGGGGATCTATACTCTAGTTAGGGGTGGTCCTACTGGGATTCTGGGCAGTGTTAACCCATTAGTATGCCGACATGAAGTGAGCCAGGAAATATATATATATATATCTTTTAGTACCTTTTAGTATAATTCATGACCGCTTACTGCACAGCAGTGCTGGCCTGGAAATAAAAAGCAATCCTAAAAAAACACTATATAAGTATTTGATCAAATTCAACGTTTATTTAAGTCATTAATTAAATAAACTTAATTAAATAAACATTTTTATTTTTTAAACCACACCTTATTTGGCTTAGTAAAATTTTGAAGGTCACATGCAGCATGTTAAAGCTGAAATCCAGGCAGATATAAAAGACACAAATAAAAGTGATATTAAAGTCAAAAGGATTTTAAGCTAATTAAAATGCTAATGAAATCACTTAGAATGGATGCTTTCCTTAGGGTAACGGGAGGACACAAACTAGCATCCTCTCATCACCCTAGGCTCAGTATACCGCCGGAGCCCTTTGGTTCAGCCGAACCGAAGGGCTTCTGAAGCAGGCCGTTCTCCCTGCACAAGTATGCATATTAGGTGATGGAAGTCAGAACTCCTCATCTACATTCTTATTCCAGTACGAACATAGTATTAAAGCCATTGAATTAGCATGACAGCCAGGCAACAAGCATTTTAAGAAAACAAGATCAGCAATGGTAGCCTGCATATTCTTTTAGGACAGGTTAAAGAACTGGTATACATGAGACTGTGTAGTCCATTAAAGATACTTTCAGACACACCAGCTTTGATGCCATTTGCCAGATTTTATTTTAAAATTGCTGTAGCACGTGTTTTTGTGAATGTTTTTGAAGTTCTTGGTATCAGGCAACTGGTAGGTTTACTGCCCCTTTAAAAAGTGGCTTGAGATCTTTGAGCATCCATTGACTGTATCTGTTTTACTTCTGAAATCCTATTCACAAGGCAATAAACATGTCTTTCACCACAGCACATTCTGGATAATGTTCACAGACAAATTAAGCGAAACAATAAAGATATTACATTACACATCAAGACTTACAACACTGCCCCAGAAATTAACATCTTTTACTAAAATAGAAAAAGACATTTTAACATTGTTGTAGATAATTGCTTCTGCACATGTGAGAATGCAGACAGTCTCCTGAATGTCACTGTCTGCAGACCTGTAATGCTTGGCAGGCCCCATGTTAAACTGCCAATAGCTCAGTCTGTGTGCTTGAGAATTGTAAAAAGTGATTTTAGGACTTTTCTTCTTGGAAAAAAGACTGCATTCAATATTAGGAAAGCACGTATTCTGCAGCTCCTACTCTTATTATTTTCAGACAACATAGCAACATAGTAAGTAAAGTGGGGAACTACTAACATTTGAATATCCTTCTGTATTTGTTGATCCAGAAAGGAAAACACAAATACCGTAACAGTTCTCAATTTAAAGTTAAAAAAAGCGGGAAAATACTTTCTACATGATTCTTCGGTTTAATTATTCCAAAGAGAAATCTGAATGTAATTTAACTGAACTGGAGATGCCATTCCAGACCTTTGTGATCAGTTGTCATGTGTGCCCATTCCTTTTGGAATGGGTTGTCAATGTACCTGAATAGCCAAAAAATAGAGATTACCCTTTTCTTTTCTGCGCACCACCACTGGCTTTAACAGGTAACCAGAATGTAGGAGGAAAGTCAGATGTTCCTATCTGCATTCTTGTTCCAGATTAGTGAAATAAAGTTTTGAAGCAAGAAGTCAGTATGACAACCAGGCAACTAGCATGTTCTGAAGGAGAAAAATAACACTGCGCTTCAACAAACTCATAATATATTCATAAAATGTGAGAAAAATTTTATAAATTGTGAAATTATCACAAAGTGATGAAACAATTATGGGTTACTCACAACACATGTGTTGCACAATGCCTGTGCTAATGATACTTCAGAAGAAACTCTTGGTAAAATGGTCTAGGCACTAGAAACCATAATAATTATTGAAAAAAATTTGAATAACAAAAAACATATACTTGTGCTATTACATCTCAAAGAATGTGTACATATAGAAAGTCCTGTATTAAATCTCGCAAGTGATGTACAACTACCACTTGATCTATATATCCATATGTGTAGTCCATGCCTCCTTAATGCAATAAAGTTATTTGAATATGTGAGGATATATCTTCCTACTTTTATAATCAACACCACGTCTGTGAATACATAAACAATTTGTTAATTAGTGCTAGGAGGATACATACGCAGGGTAATCCAATGGATACATGACATGAATTAAGTCCCCAGGATGGGAATTAATTAATGTCATGTATCCATCCCATCCTATTTTGGGTGTACTCACCTATCGAGCACAGCTGCTATTAGAGTGTTATTTGATTCCTAGCACAGTTCATCTCCATTTAACACAACTAGCATTTTCTCACACGATAGCTTTTGCTCCATAGTGGAATACATACAGGAAGTACTATATTCTAGAGTAGCGATGAATGCTTTATTCTACAATTGTCACCCATACTCCTACATATGTCACCTCCTGGGCTTTTAGCCAGGGCTACACTGGTGATTAATGTCAAAGAGATTGATATCTGCCCAAGCTGGGTATCTTTTAATTCTACTGTGTTATTTACTTTGTAGATATCGATGAGTGCACAGAGGAACCCAATATTTGCCTTTTTGGCACCTGTGCGAACACCCCAGGAAGCTTTCAATGCATCTGCCCACCAGGATTTGTTTTATCAGATAATGGGAGAAGATGTTATGGTAGGTGGAAATGATGAAAGTGCTGATGAAATATTAATTATTATTATTAAATCCAAAGCTATGTTAGCTGTAAAATTATATTAAAGCATTAACAGCGAGCAAAGGCTGCCCCGTTGTTGTCATATGTAGAAATTTAAAACATGTACAAAAAAAATGACGTGTAAAAAACAATAAACAGGAAACAGAAGCAAAGAAGAACCTATAGCAAAAAAGTTTAAAAAGGTGATAGCGGTAAAAAGTAAACCAAAAAATATTTTTTTTCTAGTTAAAGTATGTCACCAAATATTGTTTGTTTAGAACTATAAACACAAGCATTGTGCTTATTTACAGATACTCGTCAAAGCTTCTGTTTCACCAAATTTGAGAATGGAAAATGTTCAGTACCCAAAGCATATAACAGCACCAAAGCATCCTGCTGCTGTAGCAAAATGCCTGGAGAGGGCTGGGGTGATCCTTGTGAACTGTGCCCCAAGGAAGGAGAAGGTGAGTGTATACAGGAGATGAATCTGCTTCTTTTATTCCTTCTACTACATGGAAGACAAAGGCAGATATGTTTTGACCTGTGTTTGCTCTTTGAAGGCTTAGGGCTGCAGATGCCAGCTAAAAACATTGATAGTCTGGCCAAGGGCAAGAAGTTTTGAAGTTGGAGGTCAGTCAAGATCAAGGCAAATTTTTACTAGGATACTATGGAAAATTGATTGGGAAAAGAGACGACGAGAAGTCAGACAGCTGCCCTTTCAGCAAGCTTTTCCTGCCTTTTGCTAAGCATTGCCAAACCTCTGTTCTCAGATCTGGTTTGGCCGCAACTGTGTTTTATTTTGTCTTGTCTACCATGTCTGTGATGTTTGCCATTTCTTTCATTTCTACAGCATTAATGCTCTACCGTAGATGGATTAATCATAGCCAGAACACAACTTCATAGCAAAATTCGTTATTATTTTTTTCATTATATGTCTTGTTTCTTTTCAGTGGCTTTCCCAGATTTATGTCCATTTGGGCATGGCACTATCCCAGGTATTGGAGACACAAGGGAAGGTAAATATTTGTTTAAAGTAGGGATAATTTGAACTTGAAAATACAAATACAGCTATATGTATTACAAGTATTAGCCAAAACAGTAGTTTCCTATTCAATTGCAATGGGCAATGAGAGATCTCAGTTTTGTTGTCCTGATCATCAAACCCACCTTATGTCTGTGAGCAAACCCACCTTATGTCTGTGAGCAAACCCACCTTATCTCTGTGAGCAAACCCACCTTATGTCTGTGAGCAAACCCACCTTATGTCTGTGAGAGTTCTCATTCATCTAGGTCATGGAATATCTGTAAAAAAATAAATCAAGACAACTGAACTTTCTGTATTTTTCTTGAAAACATTCCGTTGGTCACCCGACTAGCTATTCTGAATTTGGAAAGTTTGAGAAAATTGAATTGGATGACCAGCCATACGTCTTTAAACAAAAAAAGTCTAGTTGCTTTGATTTCTTTTTTTTTACAGACAAACCCACCTTAGTTTTCTAACTCCATTTAGGTGACTTTTACTTTACAGTGCCCACATAGATAGAGGATATGAAGGGAAGAATGTTTCAGACATATTTAAAGTGTAAGCAAAAACTATTTATGTTTCATTTTGGATACAGCAAGGAATGGCTAGACCCCCTGCCAGGTTTTCATTTAGGCCAAAAGTGTTGGGAAATCCAACTTTTTCTGAATTGTCAGCAAAGCAAGAAGTAAGGGGAAATCATCGAATTGCAACATCTATTCCTATGACACCTTTCTAAGATGGGAATTCTGTTTATAGTCGAGAAATGTCCTCACATTTCTTGTTGCTTCTCTAAGACAGGAAGGGAATGTTAATCGCCTCAGTGGGACAGCAGCTAAAAAATAACCTAATAGGGGTTTTAACCCTTCCCTACTCTGTCCAAATCTAAAGAAAAAAAACAACATACAGTTTAAATTTGTTGAAAATGCTGAAGCTCCGGCAGTTTACTCGCTGCCATTCACTCCTATTCTCATAGGGGCCGGTGTGTGCAGTGAGTGAATAGCCGAGTGGCATTCGGCTCAGCTATTCTGCTCGCTACCTCCGTTGTACCGAGCAGAATAGAAAATCAATGAAAAGAGTTTTAAAAAAAAGATTGAAAAAATATTTTTACATGTAAATAAATAGTACAATTAAAAAATAAATAAAGATTTTTTTTTTAAATAAAAACAATTGGGCGGAAGCTAGCAGTGACAGTGAATAGCCCGTACAGCAGCCCTTCGGTTCGACTGAACTGAAGGGCTCCGGCGGCTGAAGAGAGCCAAAGGATCAGTCGAAGCTATGGCTGGATCATTCAGCTCCTTTATGCATAACCCCATTAGTATATGCAGTAGTAGCAGCTGTCATATTACTGTTAGTAACCTTTTAGGAAATGGTAAAACACGTTACAATTACTGCCATATTATTGGTCTCTGCTATCATTTTAATTGTACTTTGCATTTTTTAGATGTCAATGAATGCTTAGAAAATCCAGGAATATGTGCAAATGGTCATTGTATAAATACAGATGGATCTTTTCGATGTGAGTGTCCGATGGGTTATAATCTGGACTACTCTGGAGTCACCTGTGTGGGTAAGTAGACTGTAGGTAACCTTTAACAGGAAAATCCAACTTTATATTTCCATACCTGACAACTGAATGTACTGTATACCTTTAAAATGAAAACAATTAGTTATATATATATATATATATATATAGATATCTATATAGTATTCAGAAATTGTTGAAGTAATCTCAGCGGAAACCTAATAATAATTACATAATGCATAAGTAGAAATGACATGTTAACCATCTGTCAAAATGATCAGTATATCCAGTTATACTGGCAGCTGAGGTTACATGCAAATCTTCACATGTAAAAATCATGTTTTGGCCCTGCCACCTCCAAACTCCAGTGTGTCCCTAAAAAAAATATATATATAGGTGTATATATATATCTATATATATCTATATAGATATATAGATATAGATATATACACCTTTTATCGGCAGTCTTAACCAGCCTGATGATTTCACCAGTACTTTTTTCTCGATGGCAGTGGGGGTGCAGACTGAGTGGGGCTTAAGACTAGACTAATTGACGTTCAAGTATTGATGTGTGAGTGCCGTTCAGTCCTGAGAGCCACCACAGTAGGCTTGGCTCACAGGAGATAGGTAGAAGGACACCAATTTGGTAAGGATTGGTAAGGCCCACCAATAGATCCTTTAGTGGCCAACTCCCTGTCATTATGTGAAACTGCATGCCCCCATCAATGTACCTCTGTAAAGTTATTTTTTACTCTAATCTAACACAATCTTTGTATGTCTGCATTAAATGCAGCAAAGGCACAATTATTTGTAATTAACGGAGGTATGATTTGTGCAGATGAGGCAGTTTACAGTAGATAGAACAGTAGAACAGTAGAATCATTTCAAACATCTCCATCACTCAGTCTTCCTAGCCAGCAAAGAGAACATAATAAGATTCTGGGGTCTATTCACTAAGCAGCCGAGTGAATAACCGACCTGAAGTGAAGTGAGCCGAACGCTGTTCGGCTATTCACTTCAGGATTTGTACCGCTGATTTCAGCCGCATGTCGGCTGAAATCAGCCATACATCGGGTGGCTTTGTGTGGCTTCAGGTCGGCCAAACATGCTCAGCATGTTCGGCCGACGCGAAGTGCAGAAGGAGTTCGATTTAGCCGATCCTCCAGCAGGCTACTTGCTGCTGTTTGGCCTAGTCTCATAGATGCCGAACAGCAGTGAGTAAATAGCCGAAAGCCGCTCGGCTATTCTGCCCGGTACCTCTGTGGTGCTGAGCAGAATAGAAAAATAGCTAAAAAAGTAGAAAAAAAATAGAAAACGAATGTGTGGAGCTAGCAGTGACAGCTAGCTCTGCCCAACTGTTTTCTATTGGCCAGGCGGTTCTACTGCCGTAAAAAATAAAAAAATAAAAAAACCCCATAGGAATGCATAGCTAGATTCCTATTGGCTATTTCACTTTGCAATAGCCAATAGGAATCTAGCTATGCATTCCTATGGTGGTTTAATTTGTATTTATTTTTATATTCTGACGGCAGCCAACGGCTCCGATGCCAGAAGAAAAAAAAAACCAGCAGGGAAAGGTTTACTCTGTTTGATCGAGCAGAGTGAACCTTTCTGGGAGAAAGTGTTTCTCTCCCGGGCGGCCGGGAGCCGTATTAGACTCCAAGAGCATCCGGGAGAGTAATAACAGATGGCGTCCCTGGTTACCAGGTAACCAGGAACGCCATCTGTCATTACACTCTGAGAACACAGAGAGGTCGCTGTGATATCATATTTGCCCGGCCGGGTTCTCAGTGTGTAATGACAGCGTCCCTGGTAACCAGGAACGCTGATCTATCTGCAAGTGGCCGGAGCCAGTCGTAAGATGACGGCTGGCTCCGCCCAGCTGTCAGAAGCAGGCTGTTGGCCGGCTAGTGGCCGGCCGCTGGGCCTGCTTCGGCTTTCACCTTGGCTCAGTCGACCCGAGGCACATGCCTTCGACTCGACTCGAGTGAATAGCCCGAACAGCAGCCCTTCGGTTCTACTGAACCGAAGGGGTCCTGGGGCCAAAGCTAGCCGATGGATCAGCCGAAGCTACGGCTAGATCCTTCGGCAGCTTAGTGAATGAATAGACCCCTCTGTTTCCAAGATTTGGATTAAAACAGAGGACTTGTAAATATATGTGAAGACACAACAGCACATCAAGGTGGCTTTTAAGGGCTTATGTATTTTTGTTCTTGCTTTTCTGCCCATACAAATGATCAGGATAGCAAAAGAAGCTGAAGCAGCTTAGTTCTGAATCTGAGTTGGCCAAGTTTCTCTTTTGGCCAGTAAAATTGTTTCCATAACCACTGACCTTCTTTTGTAATGGTTCAGAAAATTCCATTCACGCTGTTTGGCATTTTTTGTTTTGTTAACAAGTATACCTTATATTTCAGATACTGATGAATGCTCTATTGGTAACCCATGTGGTAATGGAACATGCACTAATGTCATTGGTACTTTTGAATGCTCCTGTGATGAAGGCTTTGAGCCTGGGCCAATGATGAATTGTGAAGGTAAGTCATTGCTTTCCCAATGATATATTATATATTTTGTGTAACAATCTAATGTACAGACTCATACCTATACATTTCTGTAATATAAGATTTATAAATGCAGGGCACCTATTTAATGCTCCAAATTACGTTATTATTATATACAAATGTAAAACAGCGCAGCTAGTGTATGGAGCTAAATTACACAAACACATTTTGCACAATATATTTTGGGACACACAAAACTGTTGTCAATGTTGTTTTAAAAAAGATAATTTTATACAAAACATTAAAATGTCATTGAAAGTATACATTTAATCCCTTGTTCCTCCATCACCTCACCCCCATTATATATTTTAGGGATGCACCGATACCAGTTCAGATACCAGTGCCGATACTTGGCATTTTCATGAGAACTACCAGGGTTGCAGGGGTTGCAGCTGGGACCTGGCTCTGGTGCTCCACCACTGTCCTGAAATCATTAGTCTGTACTGTTTTTAAAAAACTGTCACATGACAATAAACAAAAATGTATCAGAACTCGTACTTGTAAGTACTTGGGCAAGTATCAGTACTTGTACTTGCAAAAATTATATTGGTGCATCCCTTTATATATGTTTATAAAAACACAATCATACACTAAAACAGAGATGTACAAATCCCAGGAGCTCCGTGTGCTCCTTACAAATAACAGCTGCCTCCTAACTTTAAAATTTTTCTCTAGTCTAGTCTTGGAGCTCGAAAAGTATCTGTACTTGTACTTGTACCGAGTATGGTACTTGGTATCAGTGCATACCTAATATATTTAGTGATATCATATTGTAACATTTCACATGTCTCTCAATATTAGTCGGGGAGGCAGAAAAGAGTTCAATGGGTTCACTTCACTTCCCAAGGAAGGAGGTGGAAAACTATGTCATATAGATATAAACCATTAATGTTCAGTATATATCAACATTGTATGTTCATCATTATACAGTATACACAATAAGCTCCTAACCTAAATGAATGTTATCATCAGATTTCCTAATCAATAGCCTATATATGCAATCATACTCCCTGTTTTAAAATAATCTCATATCATTAGAAGCCAACGCATTTCAAGGGTTCGAAGGATCCCCCTTATAAGAGCTAAAACTAACAAATAAAATATTGTCCTCAGTATAAAGTATTAACTGGTGTGTGTGTGGTATGAAAAACTGAACGTAATCATTGTACTATAAAACAACTGAACGTTTATGATTGTACTATAAAACCAAGCAACAACATATCAAGTTATACCCCACAATAATACAAACTCAAGTAAAGATTGGAACTATGGGAAGATGACATTCAAAATATGAATAATATTCATTTTATAATATATATTTGGGATAATATTTCCATATTTCATGTCTTTACTTGACATCCTAATTTTGTGTGGTATATCTATATATGTTATTAATATTATATATTATATGTTAGTATTGCTAATAAATAAAGTAACTTTGTTTTTCCATCAGATATCAATGAATGTGCCCTAAATCCACTGATATGTGCATTCAGATGCATTAACACTTATGGTTCCTATGAATGTACATGCCCTGTGGGCTACACTCTTAGAGAGGATCAGAAGATGTGTAAAGGTAAGAAATGAAGGGGAAAGAGGAAAGTCCTATTTCTGTTTTATATGCTGAAAATATACTGTTTAAATTTGAATGCTAGAATATTTTTTCATCTTGTTAATACCATCTATTTACAATGTAACAGACCTAGATGAGTGCTTAGAGGGTTTCCATGACTGTGAATCCAGAGGAATGCTTTGTAAAAACCTGATCGGGACATTTATGTGTATTTGCCCTCCTGGAATGATGAGGCGACCAGACGGAGAAGGATGCATTGGTGAGATTGCGGATTCAAATGATTTGTTTTAAAAGTTTGCTTCATGCTTTGGAATGAGTGCTCTTGTCTGTATTATAATAATGTAAAGGGCTATAGTTATTTATGTTGTCAAAAGTGATCTTAGTAAGTTTTGTCTGTCCTGACGGGCTTTCGGTTTCATTCTTTCTGGGCTTCAGTCTGGCATCATTGACAGGTTAATTTGAACTGTGGTTGACCTCCTTGTGACCCACATTAAACTTGCTTTAAGCGGGTTTTGCAATCCCATAGACTTGTATAGAAATCCAAAACCTGCTTGAAGTGAACATCTATGTCAGCTGTTATTACAATTTAACCCTCCCCTGCAAAATAATGGGTAGTTCCATTTATCATAAAAGCAATTAATAGAGTTGAAAGTGGATATGCCTACTGCGCACCAGGACAAAAACCCAGTAGTTAGTATTCAAAGCAACACTGTCATGAGAGATTATTGGAGGCTGTCATTACTGAATTCTCCTGTGAGAATGGCGGTTCCCTAGCTCTCATTCTAATACTTTGACTTCAATGCTATCTGAGTCACTGGGGGGAATTTATCAAGACTGGAGCAGACAAAAATTGGAGCAGCTGTGCATGGCAACCAATCAGCTTCCCTTTTCAGTTTGCTCAGTTAAGAGTTAAAAATGAATAAGAGAAGCTGATTGGTTGCCATGCACAGCTGCTACAGTTTTTGTCTGCTCCAGTTTTGATCAATTTCCCTCACTGATTCAGAACAAGTATAACGATTAGTAGTTCTAAAACTCGTTTACAGCAGGTTTGTTGCAGGGCTGTGGCTTAAATATAGTGAACTTAAGAACAGTAAGGCATGTAGCATTTTCAGATAGAGGCCTACAATGGCAGATCCCAGACTTTTTTTTATGGCAGACTCACTTTAAATAAGGCATAACAGAATTGTGATAAAATATTTACCTGTTAGACTTCCTCACAAGCTACAATTTATTTTAAATATTACATCTGGTTTCCTAAGGTGTTTAAGGCACCCTAGGTTAACCCTTATACTGGGAGCAAATACAGTGTGTATACAGCAGCTCTGTCCTATTAATAATCATTTTTTTTAAAGTCACCCATGGGAAATCTTGACTTTCTGCTTTCCTTTGCTGTTCATAACAATCCATTAGGGATGCTGTTTTCTAAAAGGTACAACTTTGTTGGGCTAATTCATTTAAAAAACATTCAAAAAAAATCTATTAAGCTCCTAGTTCTGTTTGAGTTGATAATGCTGACCTGTTGCACAGAAATCCCAGGCAGTGTTATCAACACTGCTTGAGTTCCCCTTTCTGGAAAAATATACCTGGAATTTCAGTGCTTCAGAAGCACTGGGGTTGATTTACTAAAAGCAAAAAGGCTGTTCACTTTGCAGGGGAAGTTTCCCTTAGCTTAGTGAATGTTGTGAAAATTCACTTTGCAAAGAATATCTGCTATCCTGCAGAGTTTTACCTCATTCACTATGCTAATTGGAAACTTTTGCGGAGTGAAAATTCCCTTGCAAAGTAAACAGTCTATTTACCTTTACCAAATCAACCCCACGATATTGTCAGCTCATACAGGAAATTAGGTGCACATTCAGGTATTTACAAGTATTTTTATGTAATTGCAGTGTTTTTAAGGGATAACATAGATGTACTGAATATGTGTGTTTTGTTTTATTTGGCCTAGACATACAATTTGAAATATAGAAGCTGTTCACATAGTGAATGTTCATTTTTACTAGCCTAGTAAAAATGTGAATCTGTGTTCACTGCAACCATCCAATCACGTGCAAAAAATAATCTGTTTTTAATTATCCTTGCACTGAATTGGTCATTCTTAATAGATTCATGTTATTTAATAAGCTAAGTGATTCGTTACTTTGCTAAGTAAACACTTTCTACATATTTAGTAAATAAACTCCTGCCTGTTTAATAGTCTCATGAAGCTAGTCATGCACTCCTTGCAGGAACCAATGAAGAACATAGACACAAAAATTAAGACAAGTTATTCTCTCTTCTATATTCAAAATCTGTTTGTTTTGTTCAAGTCAATATTTTTCTTTTGGCCTTCGTAGCATAGGCATCATCTGCCCCCTCAGTGGTTTAGAGCCCTAACCAAATGTATGCAAGTTTTTGTGGTTTTTGTGGTGACACAGTCACTTTTATCCGTCTTTTCCATACAGATGAAAACGAATGTCGCAGCAAGCCCGGAATCTGTGAGAATGGCCGTTGTGTCAATACTATTGGAAGCTACCACTGTGACTGTAATGAAGGGTTTCAGTCATCTGTCACTGGAACTGAATGTCTTGGTGAGTAATTATAAAACAAATGATAGTAGTGTATGCACAGGGATGCAGGATTATGACTTATATGAATGTTATGCTCCCTGTGTCCTATTGGGTAGATTTTACTTTCTGTCCATAGGATGAGAGAAGAAATTTCTCTCAAGTGAGGATAATTCTCCTTTTTGCCAGAACAGGTGTTCCCATTGGAAGATTTACCCCATGTTCTGTTCTGGTGACAACTGTACAGTTTGGGCTTTCCGTTCATTTTCTGTTTCAGTGACAATGGTCAACAGGACAGATACAGAGGGGGAATGTCCCCAGCGGAGACAGAGACAGCAATAAAAACCTGGCAGGAGTCCCAATCCATATCTACTATAGCTAATTAAAAACTAAATGAAAAATGGGACCGCAAACTGTAGTAATTAAATGTTTATTGATTCAAGAGATCTTTGAGAGTTAGTTATAACAATGTCAAATTGTGGGCATTTTATTTTTTTGCTTCAAAGGACAAGTTTAGTTTAATGTAAAAGTAGGTATATCAAACCTAATGTAATTTATGAGGCTATACCTTTAATTTATGAGGTCACAACTGTATTTAGGAAAAAATAAAATAGCAATGCGCTTCAAACTCAAAAATTATATTCCTAAAATGTGAAAAAAATTGTATAAAATGTGAAATTGTCACAAAGTGATACACAATTTTGTGTCATACACAAAACCTGTGTTGCACAATGCCTGTGCTGATGATAGTAAGAAAAACTCTAGGTCTAATGGTCTCGACACTATAAACCATAATAAACATGGGAGGAAAAAAAACCGTGCTAGTACATCGCAGAAAATGTGTACATATAGAAAACTCTGTGTTAAATCTCACTTGTCTTACATCTCAGTGATGTACAAATACAACATTAATGTACAAGTGATGTACAACTACAACATTAATCTACATAACCACATGTGAAGTCCATTACTTCTGGATACAATAAAGTCCTTGAAATATGTGAGGATATATCGTCCTGCTTTTATAATCAACACCACGTCCGTGAATGCAAAAACAATTAGTGAATCAGTGCTCTCCAGTCTCCACCGTGCTCAAAGATAAGATCTGGCCACACTCACCGACTCCTATTGCTCACCATATTTCAGATGAACAATTAGCGCTTTGTTGATATATATAGAACCAAATCCTCTCCTTTGTTTTTAAGTTAAATCTTAAAAAATGCATTCAAGTACCTTAACTACGGTATTAACAAAAATGTATCTTATTTGTGTATCACTCGGCTTTAGAGCCTCAAATCATCTCTGAATTGGTGCTGACACTGTCCTTCCTTCTGGAGGGTGGCTACTTTTGTTCTCCGTGGTCCCTGTGTGTGTTGTACAGTAGCCACCGCCCCAAGCCCGCTCTTGTGATAGCTAATTATTATTGAAGTAATAGTCTAACTAAACATGAGATTGTAGTCCATCATAGGAACGAGCTTGGAGCAGTGACTACATTACGACACACATAGGGACCATGGGGAACAAAAAGGTAGTCATCCTCCAGAAGGAAGGACAGTGTCAGCACCAATTCAGAGATGATTTGAGGATCTATAGCCGAGTGACACACAAATAAGATACATTTTTGTTAATAGTTAGGGTACTTGAATGCATTTTTAAGATTTAACTCCTGATTTTAGTGTAATGATTTACCAGGTATGTAATGGATGCAGCCTGTAGCTCATGTAGTTAAAGAAAAGCTAGTGTCTGAACTTGCCACGGAAGCTCTAACACAGGGATAGGCAACCTTGGGATCTGTTGTGATGAAACTACAAATCTCTGGCATTACAAGACTCTGACAGGCATAGGCATGTGTCCACATAGTGTGTCACTGACTGTAACACTTAGCTCTAAGCGTTTAGGTCAAATGCCCAGCTAGTGTATGGGCACTTTAACTTATCCAGAAAGTAAAAAATACAAACAGAAAGACATCTATTCTGTTTAGGTCTTGTTTGTCCATAACCCCTTCCCCTTGTTTTACAAGAGGCACAATTGTTATATTTTCCAGGATTCATGGGGGGAATAAGACTCCAAAAGGGATGGCTGTGATTTTTTTTAATTGCTGTTTGAAAACGAGGTTTGGCATGAAGTCACTTAAAGTTGCATAATTATATTTTTAGAACGACATAAGAGTGATGCTGTGGAACAGTAATTAAGGCTTAAATGAAAGGTCATATGTAACAAACAAAGCAAAGAGCATTTCACTGCATAAAATGGAATCTTTCTTTTTAATAATGTGGGATTTATAACTTTGACCTATTCAAGAGCATGCACTTCTTTTTCTATGGCCATAATACTAACTCTGAATACAACAAATGTGTATTGTCTCTGCATGAACGTTGATGTAAATGATGTATCTAGGTAACTTTTACTACACAAATAATAAACAGGATGGATAAGTGAACATTGCTTAATATAGACATGTCTTTCATATTTAGAGGGATATCATTTTTCCTCTCTTAAGCTTCTTATCTTCCTGAACTCCATCAGTATTATCAGCCTAATGATACATGGAAACTTGAGCTCAATTGGAACTGAGCAGCGGATTATGAAAAGTGATGTAAAACATAATCCAAGGGAGGACCATTCCTTGCTTTTTTTACATCCCTAACTGCCCACAGATGCAAATCAAAGCATTACTAAAGAATACTGACACTTCATTGTGAAAGTGCATGGTAATATTCCTATATAGTATATTAAGCATACTACAGCATGCAGAAATTAGAGCCTGCAAATATCACAGCCATATTTGCTGTTGCCCCGTTAATGCCAAGTGCTAAAAAATCCTGTTTGCTGCATTGTTGATGAGCTTTCATCAAATTGCGCATTATATAGAGTTCGGTTGTAATGCATGTAAACACATGTAAAATACCACAGGCCAGGGACGCACCACACAGGTTTGAACCAGGCCTTATTGCCAGAAAACATATGGAATGGCTTATACCTAACTTAGAATGAAATTCAGAGTTTGTTACCTAAAATTTTACCTTTGCAATTATACAAAAAAAAAACTAAAAGAAGCTTTTAATGCATTGTTTCACATAATAGATTTGTCTTGGACAGAGCATTGGCAGCATTTGCACAATTGCTAGGTGTGATGAGCAGTCTTAGAGCAGCAAACGTACAGCTCTGACATTTGTCAGAGGAGTTCATCTGTATAGAATTACTTGTGGTCAGGACCGGATTCCCCACAAGTCCACCGATGTCCGGCCTCCGGACGGCAGCGGTGTCCTTGTGGGGAAGATCCGGCCGTCGGGCGGTAAGTTGCCCTCTCTACATTCAGTCCTGCTTTGCACAAGCAGGACTAAATGTAGAGTGAGGCAGCCAATTGTTTGTTTACATGTAAACAGTGTGCAACCTCCCCCCTGCACTTACCTCTCTCCTCTGGCTCCGCCGCCGAGTCCGTCTCCTCACTGCAGTGATCGGCAAGTAACCCTGCCGCTCCGTGTAGACAGTGAGAGGGGAGTCACAGGAGTTCCAGCACAGTGCTGTGCTATGAAATAAATAAAAATTTAAAAAATTAAAAGAAATAAATAAAAAAAGTTTAAAAAAATAAAGAAACAGTAAAAAAATTTTGAAACTAACCCCGCCACCTTGCCATCTGGTTGCCATTCTCCATTAATGGGAAGGGGGGTTTGGCGCGGCGCAGGGGGGGGCCTATCGCAGAACCTAGCCTTGGGGCGGCAGGGAGAGTAAATCCGGCCCTGCTTGTGGTACAGTGTGAATGCAAGTCAGTCCTGATTTGACAGTTTGTTCCAACAAGACATTGCTGATTGCTTGATATGATATGGGTGTTTTCCTTTTAAGATGACATTTTGTGGTAAGAATTATGCTAGGTGAGAAAATGTGGTGGAAATATTGAACTAACATTTACACTGTGTAATCACTTCATATCTGTATGCCACAGATACACGCCAGGGATTCTGTTTCTCTGAAGTTCTGCAAACAATGTGTCAGATGTCATCCAGCAGTCGAAACCATGTCACTAAATCTGAATGTTGCTGCAATGGAGGCAGGGGCTGGGGCAACCAGTGTGAGATTTGCCCACTGCCAGGTACAGTTCAGTATAGGAAGCTCTGTCCACATGGACCAGGATACACCACTGATGGCAGGGGTAGGTACACATTTGTATGTTTATTTAAGGAAATGTTCTTGCTAGATGTGAAAACAGCTGTTTTATAGGTTGAACATAGTTTGACGAGACCACAACAGGAGTCAAAATTGACAATCCACTTATTATGTTGTTGACTGCTAATCCCTCCACTTTACTAAACAAAAAGACAGATCTGGAGATAATGAGCAGAGGGGCTGCATGACTGGGGAGAGGGATAGTCCCTAGAGAAGTGGTTAAAAAGAGTGAAAACCAGTAGATTGGAGGTTGAGGGTCAGGTGTCGGGAAGGAGCCTCATGGAAAGGAATTGCAAGGGCTGATGGGAGTCCTTTCTGGAAGGTGGATAGAGGAAACAGGTTGTCCCTTTTACCCACCCCTAATTTTTACCATTGATGGTGGCTGGAATAGTTATTTTGTCATGGCAGCTTAGGGGTTTTGGGGGTCTTCAAAATGTGAGTTGGTCACAAAATATGGGGGGCAATGACTGTTATGGTACTTCCTCCTGTTGGTGCTTGTATTTGTTGAGAGGCTAAGCCCCATGGAAAGTTGGGAAGCAGTAACTTATTTTGGCTGTTGGGCACCAAAAGACCCCTTCTTGGATCCAACAGATGTTCAGATTATCTATTTATATGTTATTTTGGTTATTATGTTTGGCAACTGTTAATTCTTATATAGTTAAATAAAGGGCTGCTGTGGCCATTTAAATCCATGTCACACAGCCCATCTGTTCATTGGTGACTTAACAGAGGGGATTTAATTGATGAATCCATCAGTTAAGCCAGAGCAAATGGCTCTGTGAATTGTTCATAAATAGTAGAAATATATCACCAGCACACCAGACCAATTATTCAAGCAAAAAAAGGTCAATTTATTGACGTGCGCTGTCCCCTCAATTGCAAGCGCTTTTGGGGGCCACACAGGGTCCCCTTCCTCAGGCTCAGAGATGAAGGGGACCCTGTGTGGCCCCGAAAGCGCTTGCGATTGGGAGACAGCACACCTCAATACATTTTTTTGCTTGAATTGGTCTGGTGTGCTGGTGACATATTTCTACTATCAGTTTGTTAGCGGTGCCATCCGCAGTAATTCCAAGCACCCATCTTTTACCTATGCGGGAATTCCAGTAAGGAGTGCAGCAAGAATCTTTTTTTATTGTTTATAAATAGACTCCTTTGTATATTTCTGTTAAAAAAGACAAGGTCCAGTGCTACTACAAACTAACAGTTAGGTGAATTAATAAAGCATATTATAATCTAACAGTCAGTCTGGCTGAAATGCTCCCCAGAGTTAGCACCTAAATGTAGTGTGATGTATGGTGCAATACATGTCAACCTGTTGAATCCTGTTGTTTTTTTTTACACAGACATAGATGAATGTAAAGTGATGCCAAACCTCTGTCAGAATGGGCAATGTGTCAACAATATTGGCTCCTATAAATGCTTTTGCAATCATGGCTACACAACTGACATTGGGGGCACATCATGTGTTGGTAAGACCTTCCCAAAATACCATTCTGAGTTATTGGCTTCTAATGTTTTAATTTGTTATGTATTAAGATATTAACAATTGCTACTTCCTTTAAAGCTGAACTGGCACCAAGATTTTAATATTTGTAGCCATGTTATTTGCTTCTTGCCTTGCTGTAGTGTCATACCTCCACCCCTGTGTACGCTTGCCCATTCACAAAACCCAGCCTGTAGCAACATTTTTGGTATTGTTTTTATGCTGATAAAGGAGAGGAAAATATATTTGCTGCTATTTAGAGGGAAGTAGCTTATAACACGTTTAAGACTGAAGGTGCAATATATTCTGACTGAGGCCCTACCGAGTCCCAGTGTCGCTTAAATTCAGCTTGCATGGGAGCTTCCTAACATGTTTAGAGAGCATTGCTGGTCAGAAGCCTCAGCATGCCAACAGTGTCTTTATCAAGGCTTTCATATTTTTAGGTTACATCATGCTAGGAAAAATTATGTGATCAAACAAAACATGATGCTATGGCACTCAATATGGAAATTACAAATGCACAAAAACGTATTAAACAACAACCAAGTACCTGTCCATGACACGTTTTATAGAAGTCACTGCCAAACAAATCCCCCAAATCCAGGACAACATCTGAAAATAAAAAGACAATTGCTGAAACTATGCCATAAGACTATATTGGTCATATTCGTGGCAAAAAAAACAAGAGAACATTTATAGGTTAACAGTAATAATTGTAAAATCAATCTGAAATTAGCCAAATAGGTGATTTATTGTTATTTATTTTCTGCCTTGCAGACCTTGATGAGTGTTCCCAGTCCCCCAAGCCATGTAATTTTATTTGTAAGAACACAGAAGGCAGCTTCCAGTGTTCGTGTCTTCGAGGATACATTCTACAAGAAGATGGGAAGACCTGCAAAGGTAAGTCTAAAAATGTATGATTTCCAGAGAAAATTCCCTTTTCCTATTTGAAAATCCAGAATTAAAGGGCTATGCTTAGGTTCAGTATAATGTGCATTTTACTTGTTTGCTAGAGTCTGAACACCCATGGTACAACAGTGTACAAAGAAGGAAGTGGTAGAGATAAGACCAACTAGTAGGTATTATTTGTAAAAAAAAATAATAATAATAATAGGCCTAATAGATTTAGAGGCCTAATCTCAGACCCACTCTGAAATAAACCAATTGTGTGACTAAATGACAAGCCAAGGTTCCTTCAAAGTGCTGAACATCTTGGTCTAACAAATTAGGCTATGTGTTTGTGCATGAAATGGCTTCCTAAACCTCAGCCCAAGTCGGGTTGAACTTATACCTTTATAAACAAGTCAGCTAAAGCAATTTCCATATTGGTGTCCTGACAGGTTCCTTTTATTCCACTATATCCATATTTCTAACTTTCAAAGCACACTTCTCTTGCCAGTATTACTTGTATGTGATGGCTGCATAATTAACAAAAATTATCCCAATGATTGAAAGGTACCAGGTTCTATAAAGACACAACTGTATTATAATAAATACAGTAGTCATTTTATAGACAATGTTCTTAGGTTAAAGTAAATCTGTCATTTTGATATAATCAAGACTATGTAACCCCAAGAAAAGGTAAGTGCTGGAACTCAGGATCCCACCTCCTATGCCTCCCTACTGACCTTTAAACCTTATGGTTGGCCTTCAGGTACAATATTAAGGTACGAGAAGTGACAGGGGGCAGGGGATATACTGGTGCTTAGATTTCTGAATACATTTGCATTTTAGAGCACTTGTGTTTTGAGGTTCTGTTAGCACTCAGGAAACATCTGAAAGGGTGACAAGTAGTCTCATGTGATACATAAGGCTGAATGATTTTTTACAAATTGTCTCTACAAGCAGGAAATTAGTCAGTCATAACTGTGTAAGAGACATGGTCACTAGTTAAGCAATGCTTCCTTTGGCAAAGTACCTGGCTTTTAATGCATGAATAAGAAAGTTACTCATATAGAAACTAGATTCCATAAACATTTCAATGTCTAGGCCAGTGGCCTCAAACAGGAAATAAAAAGGAAATATTTTGAATGTTCAGACATGCAATTGTAAAACATCTGCAGAAGTTTTAGACAAAAACATGCAAGCACCTGCTTTGTGGCTGGGTGAAAGAAGGTATGTGTACAAAAACTGCTTAACTCGGATTTTGTGTTTATTCTAGATCTTGATGAATGTCAAACCAAACAACACAACTGCCAGTTTCTCTGTGTCAACATTGTTGGGAGTTTCAACTGTAAATGTCCCTCAGGCTTTACCCAGCATCACACCGCATGCCTTGGTGAGCACAGGGTGACACCATCAAATAAAAGATCTTACATCCATGGGAGAAAACCAAAGTGTTATATGTCTGATGTTAATTAAAATGAAAACTTAATTTTGTATTGCCATTCTGCAGTACTAAATCTACCGGTGTTCAGCTGGCCAAAGGAGAACACTTTAAATACCTTCAGGCAAAGAAGCCCTCCAAAAATATGGTTTGAGGAGCCTTTTAGTTTTGTATGCTGAGCCAGTATTTAAGTTATTGCCATATCTCCCATCTCTAGCTCTTAGTTAACTAGAGGATGCACCCTAACTGGTAATAGCTGTCATCACTATGTAAATAACAGGTATTTTTATATTTCCTAATATTTAATAAACAGGTAAAAATTAGTTCAGAAGCATTTAAATTCAATTTTTACCCATAAGAATTCTTAAATGATTACAATTAAAATTCAATTGGTTATTCTTAACACCAAGGTTGAACAACAAAGATTATCAAACAAGTCCTCCTCTCACAACTGTTTGGTTTATTTTGACCTTTCTGGATCCACAAAGGTCCTTAAAGGAGAATTATGGGGTAAGTGTTTTCCCCCATAGTTCTCCTAAGGGTCACGGGAGGACACAGACTAGCGTCCTCCCATGACCCAAAGCTCAGTATATATAGCGTTATACTGAGACCTCTGCAGCCGGGACGGATCCCAACATTACTGTTGATCCACCCAGCTGTGTGATTGACAGCTGGCTCTGCCTATCTAGAGGCAGAGCCAACTGTACCCTCCCCCGTCCATTCCGCCAGTCAGCGCTGGAGGATCGGACAGGGGAGGGGGGGATCCCTGCAGGGAGCCATGAGTGACAGTTACCGCTCTCTGCAGGGAGATGATCGAGAAGTGAGCAAGGGACGGTATGTGTTCGCTCACTTACTTATCTATAGAGCCAACCTGTGACAGTTTCATTGTCATACGTGATTTTCACTCACCTCATAGTTCTCCTTTAAGCTGCCCTGTATGCTTAACTGTATTCTCACTATTCCAAAAATAAGTGATAGTTCTATTCATTTGTATGACCCATCAGTGGACTGAATAAATATTTTGGGATTTTGCAGTTTAACTTCTACAGTCCATATGATAAATTATTTACAAAAAAAACCTGCCACTCTAACTAAATGTTCATTATTATGTGTTTTTATTTTTTTAAACCATTTTAAATCTAAAACATTTCCTATATGAGGATATGTTTTATATATTGCATTTGTTTTGCAGATAATAATGAATGTACACAGCCCAGCATTTGTGGTTCTAAAGGAGAATGCCAAAATTCACCTGGCAGCTTTACATGTCAGTGTCAAAGAGGATTTTCCTTGGATTCAACTGGCGCAAACTGCGATGGTATGTTCCCCATACCCTCCACCCTTGTTTTTGCTCTGCCCTAGCTCTTCTTGCTTAGCCCTATCTTGCTTTTTTATTAATAAGGGTACTGGTAAATAAACTAATGTGAAACTGGTATAGTATATCAAACATAGATGTGAGCAAGATTCAGCCTTGAGACAAACGAGTAACATTATCTTCTTACTTGTCCCTGATTTGCACAGATGTTGATGAGTGTGATGGAAATCACAGATGCCAACATGGATGCCAAAATATAGTTGGTAGCTATCGATGTAGCTGCCCTCAGGGTTATGTTCAACACTACCAATGGAACCAGTGTGTTGGTAAGAATTTAGCATATATGAATGTGTAACTGTTGTCTTTGCATACGGATTATGAAGTGCTTAGTTAACCAGTGAATAGTGATATGATTTTATTTGTATTATTAGAAAGGGGTGTAGTAAAAAATATATACCATATCTAGTACAAATTTACTCATAAAATTATATATTCAATTACTGCTAAATAGCATATACCATATTAAGTGGCATATGCATATCTCATAATACAGAGATGAAGATAATTTAGATTTAATAATAATTTAGAATGTCTATATCAGATCATTTATGTGACATAAATGAAATATAGTCTTATACAAGGGATCACTTGAGAATTTGAAGCATCAGAGCCTGCAATTTTCAAAGTATTATTTGTTTCTGAAATCAAATGATGAAATTATAGTGAGGCTACGGGCTGGCATCCACATGCGTCCATTTACATCCAGGTCTGAAAAACAAAGTTCCGTTGGTGGTCCTAATTGTGATGAATCTGGGTATTCAGATGGAAAACGGATCCATGCCTACTTACATCTGACTCCCCATAGACCTAACATGGGTCCGATAAGTTCAGCTTTATCCTTCATCATAGGATGAGGAAAAAACTGTACGAACATGGATATGGAATGGATGTCACAATGGTGACACCCATTCCATACTTCTCCAATCACAGATCTTTTGCTAATTGGAACTGACAGTGCCTGTGTGAAAGAGGTCTTAATTTATAAAATAACAGTCATGTCTGCATGGTTTCAGTGCCCTACAACACTGTGATATTACATTATATGACACTTGCACTTGAAAGCAGTCCTGTCAGAGTGACCCTGTAAAATGACTCCTACCATTTTATTCCAGCGCTGCATGTAAACCTTATTGGCATTTGACACTTTGGAATCCTGTGTTCTGGCATTATACAGTCCCGCCATCACTGCCTTTTTATTAAGTAAATGTGTGCTTATGTAATATTTACCCATTTGCAGTACTGGCCAGCTTTGCTTTTTAATCACCTTATGGCCAATTTGACCTGGGTCATTTGTGATCAATACCAGACCCAGTATTCCATGTTCAGTTTCAATGCAAACCACACTGTACCAAGAAGCTTTAAAAATGAAAATTCTCATAAATGTCTTCCCCATATTTTTTTCTCAAAGATGAAAATGAGTGCACCACACAGAACACATGTGGTTCTGCTTCATGTTACAACACACTTGGCAGCTACAAATGTGCTTGTCCACCTGGATTTGCTTTTGACCAGTTTTCAGCATCCTGTCAGGATGTGAATGAATGTACATCAAAGAATCCTTGTAATTATGGCTGCTCCAACACTGATGGCGGCTACCTCTGCGGATGCCCCCCTGGATACTACCGAGCCGGACAAGGGTAAGGGCTTATGCAATGTCTTATAGCTCCAGAAATGTTCTAATTTCACCCCATCCATGAACCTTGAATCCAGGCAGTGCTAATCCCATTAGATTTATCCCGATCCACTGCAGTGTTTTCACTGTTTATTATGTTTTGCTTTGCAAATGTTCATGATTATTAATCAACAAAAGCAACAGCATGTAGATACTCTAATCTAAGGAAATCCTGATTATTTCTAACAAACAAATATTATAATTTACTGGCAGTAAAAGGATTCCTTTAGATCAGAGTAGTGAAAGCAGATGTGAGTAAAGGCAGAAGCCTATAAAAAGAGTGAATTGTGACATGGGGCTAAGTGCCTAATAAGAAGCTGAAAAGGTGTAAGTGATTATATTTGCTCTACATTTAAATTGGACCCTCAAAATTAAGTAAAATGTAATTTTTTAAGGAAATAAAACATTCATGAAAAGTACATCCCTTACTATGTTTTTTTTAATTATTATTATAATAGCTAAATACAGGCAGTACTTCTTTAAAAATATAATTAAAAGTATTTTTACCTAGGACTAATATAGGAATCAACATTTGTCTTGATATTAGCGTCCTGTAATCTGCTGTAAAGAGGGATTGAGACACACCAACTCAAACATAAATGCACACACACAATAGGTTGGACTTGATGGACTTATGTCTTTATTCAACCTCAAATACTATGTAACTATGTAAAAAGGCCAGCATTAAGAAACAATCAGACAAAAAGTTTTCTTTAACTCTTAATGGCACTAATGGCTGCCAGCTGAACGATCCACTTGCTGTTGCATACTCACAGTTTTTAACAGTTAATCACAGTTTTTCACACAGACTTGAGGGGCTGCTCATCCAAAGGCTTCCACCACGAACATAGAAAGCAAAAGGGAACAGAGCGCCACCTCGGTGAGTAAAATTGTTTATTAGGATGAATAAAACAAGGGATAAATGTACTCACAAGCAAACGTTTTCATCAGGCTTTAGCAACAAACAAGAGGCCACACTGTCTGTTAACCCATATGCTATCACTCCGACTATGCAACACGTGAGCCTCGGGTCACATCACCGTCCACCGGCCAGAGTCAGCCAAGATTGGCGCGTTTCAGGGGCAAGCACCCTTTATCAGAATCATCTGATGAAGGGGGCTTGCATAGTTGGGATGATACCTTGTGGGTTAACAGATAGTGTGGCCTCTTGTTTGTTGCTAAAGCCTGTTAAAAACGTTTGCTTGTGAGTACATTTATCCCTTGTTTTATTCATCCTAATAAATGATTTTACACACGGAGGTGGCACTCTGTTCCCTTTTGTTTTCTAAGAAACAATTAGGTTGTCCTAGTGAACATGCATACAGAAAGACAGAGCAGAGTATAAAGAATAATAACATCATCAGTGTGCTGCTGATCCTCCATTCTCCAATCACCATGCTAAGGACAGGGAGGTGACACAACTATATTTCTTAACTACAATAAAAATGTGGTGTCACCATTCTGGCTGTGCTGGCTAGTAGAGGTGCCTGAATTCCAATATTCCACGGCTGGTTAAATGTAAGACTCACATACAGTATATGTATTTCAACTGTGTAGTCAGTTTGGATAAGGTTTATAGGGATGTCACATCTCTCACACGATGAGCAATCTTGGCAGCAGTGCTGGTAGCCAACTCTTTTATTAGTCAGCAGCTGATCACATAAAAGCTCATGACTGCTTCAAATATTTCAAGGACTTCTTAAATGCTGAATAAGCAGGTCTTTATCTTGCAGGAATAATGTGAACACTAATAGGCAAAAATACACAATCCTGCGCTACAATATAAGTTTTACATTTATCTATACAGTACATGATGAGTAGTCAAACCCTGGTGGATGCAGTTCATCTGAAACTTGTATTCTGGGGCATTTTTGCACCTAAGGTAACCATATACATGGACTACTGTTTCAGATCATGAAACGATTATGTTTCCAACTGATTTAAAAAAAAAAAGAGCAGTGTATGTAGCACATGTTGGTCTTGTCCCAAATAGAAGAGAACAACTGGAATACACTGATGATTTTGCTACACATCTGATGGATGCCCTGATGTTGCAGCTGCCTGCTGCAATCCTATAGTGACTTATTTGAAGAGAATATTTCAGGGGAAAACAAAAACTGCTACAGAAAGAAACTGCAGGCACCTAGATGTACTTGCAGTAGCCTTCAAAAGCCTTCAGTGACAGCCAAATCCCAGGCTGTTCTGACGGACCAAGCTTCAGCACACCCTTGCTAGTGACAAAGCTTGCCCAACACTTCCTGGCCTGCCCCTTTGGCATTCCTGTTGGTCAGCGAGGCAGTCCATCATAGTGATGGTGCAATAGGTTGCCGCAGGCGTTAACAGCAAGCTTCCGCACTGCCTGGAAGTGTCAACATTTTGCCTTTCAAAATGACACTTATGGAGATCCCAGTTTGACTTACAGCATGATTAGTATAATTCTAAATGAAACAATGGTATTTTTCAATTTTTTGTTTATAATTATGTGTGAATCAGAACAGATATATGTACTGTATAAAATATAGTATTTGTACCCCATTGTTGGACATTATTATACATAAATAATAACATCTGCCCCCTTTTTGCTCCAAAGTCAAATTACACATAAAAATAGTTATGCATGTAATAGCACAATGCAACAATAACTTGATGTCCTATTTTTGCAGGCATTGTGTCTCCAGCATGGGATTCAACAGAGGCCAATATCTATCTGCTGCTAGAGAGGAAAGTGAGGAGAATGCTCTTTCTCCAGAAGCATGCTATGAATGTAAGATCAATGGTTACCCAAAGAAATCTGGAAGGTCCAAGAGAAGTTCTAATGATACACAACCTCTAATGGTAAGATATCGGTCTGATGTCTACCGCCATAAATGTTCATCTGACATAAATCACTGGGTTATTATATCCCAGTGTTTAGTAATGTTTCACAGTGAACTACAGGTTATAAAGGTAATATAGTCTAAGCAGTCAAAAATCTAAAAATAACAGAGAGTGTTTGAGCTAATGTGAGAAGGTGACCAAAATGATGCTACAAATCCAGGCACAATTGTGGGGAGGTAGTATTTGTCACTCTGCCTATTGTTATTAGTCAGATATAGTTATCTATATTGGGGCTGCAACCACATTTTGCAGTGGGTCCAATTAAAATAAATGTATTTAAAAATTAAAGTCAATGCTGCTCTAGTTATAACACAATTTACTACATAAAATCAGACATTCCTACTCTTGTGCAGACTGGGAAGAGAAATTGATAAAGTAGGCCCAGAATCCATTATCTCTTTCACCATTTTATATCTATTAGAATGTAAATCGGGAGGTAGAAAAAAAAAGACATTAACCACTTTAAGTTCGAGTGAATCCAATGGACAACCCAGGTGAGGGATTACAGCAAAGAGATATTTGAATACCTAAACCCCAAAGCAAAGGAAGAAGCTTCTTGTGTCAGAATTATGCCAAATAAGAAGCCATTTTCTCAATGTCACATGACATGAATACTTTGGTTCTTTGGCTCCCACCCTTTATTATATAAAAATATAATTATACTGTTTGTACATTTCTTGCCCAATTATAATTTTAGAATTCACTTACACAGGATGAAGAGATAAGTCTGAAGAGTCTAGATATAGAGGAGCCACTGAAGATTAAGATAAACATCTCTGAGCTCAATACAAAGAACCACATCCTGGAAATTGTTCCTGCAATCCAACCTCTTAACAACCATGTACGCTATGTTATATCTCAAGGCAATAACACCATCTTCCGCATTAACCAAAGGGATGGACTCAGTTACCTCCATGCAACTCATAACAATATTCAGCCAGGAACTTACACACTTGGTATAATCAGCATTTCTCTATTTAAGAAAAGTGACTTTATTAAACTGGAAGAGAAACATGACGACAACTACCTCCAAGGAGAGCTGGGGGAAACGCTCAGAATGAGACTACAGATAGACATCTCTTAAACTAAAGAACACATTCAAACTCAGAGCAGAACAACCACATTTGGTCGTTTATTTATCCAACTGAGCATGTGTTCATATTGAAAGTTTTAAGGAGGAAGTGACTGATTTTAATGGACCACTCTTTTTTTGTCTCACCCCTTCACAGTGACTGTTTCAGGAAAAAAAATTGTGGTAATGTTTTACATTTTTTTTTAATGAAAAAGCCAGCTTTGGTTATAGTAATTTAAATATATTGTAGCCTCAAATAATGAAACGTGCACAGCTGTAAAGAAATTGTATATACAGATAAATTCCAAGTTATTGTAACAGTTGTTTTTGTAATAATAGTTTTCCTGAACAATTCCCATTGGTAAGTTAATTTGTATAATAATACCCACTCTGTACAAAATGATATAATAACTTAGTCTCTCTCTGAAATTAAGCCCACTACATGAGTTGTGCACACAAGTCGCAGTTCACACAATGTGGTTTGATCCAATAAAGGACACTCCGACATTCCCAATTCATATCTGCTGAAGATTGTTTCAAAGCAGGCTAAATAAAAGGATTAACAACGACATGTAGCCTAATATCATATCATTTAAATCTTTAAAACATTAAAAATTTGGCACATAACTTAGTACAGCTTCAAGTGTATATATAGCCAAAACGTGTTGTTAGTTTTTCATAACGTAAGGCAGGCTTAAAAGCCCTATCAAGTTATTTTTTGCTTGAGACAGAGGAAATGTCTCCGATGTGAACGTAATTGCCAGTCTTGAAGACTTAAGTCATAAGAACAGGTATCCCCACTGGAGGAGTTTCTCTTACTTCTTGCTCTGATGACAACTCAAAACATTTGTATTTCTCCTCTCTTTCTGTCTTAGTGATAATGGTCATCAGAACAAACAGAACGGTGAATTTCCCCTAAGAGTAAACAGGCAATAATAAAAACTTGACAATGGGTCTAACCTTTCCATACTCTATCCAAAACAAAGAATAAAGGCCTTTGCTTACTCTTTAATATAGGAGTGCTAAAATCTAGGCATTAGGTTTCAGTATACGATTTTAGGATTCCAATATCAGTTTGCAAAACAGAACCTTGTTAAATAAACAATCTGAATACCCCAAATCATAATCATGGCATCCTACTTTAAGTCCTTGCCCACAGTTCGACCACCAATGGCATAATTTAATTTTTGGATCATTTATTAACTCCATCCATTAATGTTACAAAACATTTTACATAACCTATACCCTGACTTTGAAAAACGTAACACAGCAGGTAATGCTAAAATGCTGAAATAAAATGAACATAGTAAACATGTAGCTTGATGTGAAGCACATCAGTGAAACACTACTGGCAGAATAATTTGGGATATACTGTATATATTTTTTTAGAAACAGCTTCTAAACTCACCAAAAAGGTTAACTATAATTGCAAGTTATTGATATCAGCTATATGAGTTTTGCTATAAAATCTGGCTCAGATTTCTGTAACATACATTTAAGAAATGTATAATGAAGTAAAAGGATGCCTGGGTGAACCCTGATAGGTGTGTTTGAAGTATTAGACCCAGACAATCAAAGTTAAGTATGGGTTTATCATCTACCACACCAATCAATATTGGTTTTGTAAGTATTTGGAGGTATTTTGCTATAGTGCCCAGTAAACTGTAAATGTGTATTTATTTGCTACAGTAATATATGACATGCATTCTGAAAATTAATTTAAATGAGCATAGTGCCTTGTTTGTTTGTTATTTTACTTTGTCGTAATTGAGCCATTTTATTATATTCATTTGTGAATAGGTAAGCTCTGAACTGCTTTGGTTCTTTAAAATTCAGACAAATAATTTTTCCTCATGGGAATACATTAGTCAAGTACTCACATTTAAAGACACCACATAGTCTGAACACAGGTATGAAAAAAAAACAACTAATAAATTACCATGAGCGACGTCAAAGAGAGCTAAGAGCCACATGTAGCTCACAAGTCGCTGGTTGAGGACCACTGCTCTAGACTAGTCCTATTTTTTTTTGTTTTGCTCTTTCAACTATTTGATAGAGGTGTTTTACGATCAGTTGGAAGAGGTCAGGTGCTCATTTAATAGAAGTTCATAACATCAAACACTGGACCTTTTCATTTGCTTTATAATAGATAATAGACGTGAGTTATGCTCTTCATCTGCTGTAGCAAAATACCGTGAATGCTTCATGTTTTCTGTGGCATACCATTTTTCAAAGTACTGTAATTTTCTCCCATGTGCCTTGTAATATACTATTGAAAATGGTGCTTCGTAAATGATTTACTGTAGGCAGCTCCAGAAAGTCCGTAACTAGTGCAATCACTATTGGCTGTAATATTTGACATATACAGTAAGTCATATCTTTCGACAATTGTTTTAAAACAGACATTGTTTAGCACCATCTTGGTCTGCCCATACACTGTCCATACATCAATACGTGGGATAAACTGTACCTTCAACATGCCCTGCCCTTACATGTGTCACATGTGCCTTACATGTTTTGTTATTCGCCTATAGTTTGCCATTACATATTAACTACATTTACTGGATACAAAAAAAGGATGTTCTAAAGCTTTTTCCTAACGCAGTTGATTTCTATATATATAGTCATCCAGAGCAAAGGGAAAATCCAGTAAAAGTATACCACAGAACCAATTTAGATTATACCAATTATTATTTTAAAGAATGAAAACAAATATTTGATCAAGTTTAACAAGGGCAAAGTTGTTGGTTTGTTTTACAATTCCATGTGTACCTGGTTGACATCTGTTTTCTTACAATAAAATATATTTTTGGGGTAAGCGTTTTCTTTCTTTGTGCAATGTAAAATAAACATAACCCTTCTCTATATTAGATTCTAAAAACTTTCAACGGTAGTGATTGTTACAGAGAGAAAAGTAGCCAAACAGTGGTGATTGGCAAAAAGTTTTATCTGCTCTCTTTACTATTTGTAGCCAAAACAGTGTATTATATCATATATCGGTTAATAGGCATTGATCAAGTTTTTAGGAGGAGGTGAGGCTCCATAGAACAAAAATGTAAGATAAATTTCACACTAAAAATACAATAGTTTTACAGAGAGAGCTTGCAAGTACAAAGTGCCCATTTAAAGTCTTGAAAATAAACTACCTGGCCAAAAAAAGCCACCACCTAGATATAAAAAAAGTAAATGGGTCAGAGCCTTCCATTATAATGTACCGATATTTATCTTTCGATACTACTCGCCAATACTGCTTGCATAAAGTCTGCCAATGAGGAAACCGGGCTTTATGCTTCCCAGCCAATCAACATTGAACCAGCCAAACAGCATGGTGCCAGCTTCCCGGCCAATGAGGAAACCAGGCAGCAAGTCATTACCCACCGCCCGGCTTCCTAATTGGCCTGGAAGCTGCCTCCATGTTCCCTCGCAGCACTGCCGGTCAGAGGAAGTATCCCTCTGACCATTAGTTCCGGTATCAGGGGTAAGTATCGGAGCATTTGGGCGAGTACGGGTATCGGTGCATCACTAATAATTACTCTTGGTTCAGCAATGTTATGGGCCCAAAAAAGAGGTTTGCTGGCTACCTGAATATACTGAATGACCAGATTTTTCCATCAATGGATTTTTTCTTCCCTGATAGCACGGGCATATTCCAAGATGGCAATTGCAGTATTTATGAGGCTCAAATTGTGAACAAGTGATTCATGGAGCATGAGACATCATTGTCACACATGGATTTTTCCACCACAGGGTTCAGACCTTTACCCCATTGAGAATCTTTGGGATGTATTTTACGCAGTGGTCCGACGCCACCCTAAAGCTTTTGAAACTATGCCATGGCGAATGCGTGCTGTAATTAAAGTTAAAGGTGGTCCATGAAAATATTAGAGTGTGTGACTTTTTATTTGGCTATGCAATGTATATAATGTTTGCTTGGTAATCCATTAAGGATTTAATTATGCCGGTACACAGTACTAATTTCCTTCATTTCTACAAATGGGTGAGTGCAGGTTCACTTCCATGATTACCAGTTTTGTGAGTATATCATTGAACAGACAATTTGCTGTGTTTGGTTTCTTTGTATTGTCAAGCACACTCTGCCAGGAAATTGTTCAGAATGGATGTATAAACACTGTGGAATCCTTTACTCACAGGATATTTTCACATACAAGTGTTGAATCAGTTTACAATATTTCCTGTAGAGCATATGAAGACCATAGCTAGCAGTTATTTGTACCATCAGAAGATAAAATCAAGATGTTATACATTTTTATAGTCGCTGTAAGTGGATGAACAATTTTAAGCAGTGACTTAAAGCTGCCAAATGGCTTCAATAGTCTGTTTGAAAGCAAGTGTTTAAAGCAGTCCTCCAGATTTTGTGCACATCATCTTTCTTTTTCTGATTGTGAGCTGTATCAGTACCGGCAATAATGCAAATACTTAAACAGCAATTGAGAGTAGCAAAGGAATTACATATGTAGATAAAGAATTGGAGTAAGATGGATGTGCAATGGCTGCTCTGCTATCCAGATAGATAGGGAGATGACTTAAAGCTGTATATAGTGTTACGGAATAGTATGATTTTCACAGACAGCATCAGCACATAATTTAGTTAGATGTGTAATTTATGTTTTAACTTTTACATGTAGCTTGGCTTAAATATTCTGGAATAAACCAGGGGGGGGGGATCACATTCAAAACTTTATAAGTACCCCTTACTCATTCATAAGGGGGGGCATTTTGTCGACCCTTTATTAAAGGGGTATCCCCATTGCAAATAGACCGCCCTGCCTGCAGACCCCCACAACCAACGCCCCAGGGCTTATAGTTGTATGGTTTTTGCAGGGAGGGGGCGCTCACTTGTCTCCCCCCCCTTTCCTGCCTTGCCAGGCTTGTGCTCGAATCAAGGGTCTGGTTGGGATTTTTTTTTAACTTGGGGTCCCATCTTACTTTCTTACCAGACCTAAAGGGTCTAGTATGGTTTGGGAGGGAGACTCCACACGGGTTTGTTTTTCTTTACTTTTTTATTATTTCCTTTACTTTTTTTTCTTTTACTTTTTTTTACATTTAAAAAAAATAATATTTCGTTTACATTTTTGTTATTCTGCTTGCTACCTCGAGTGGCATTAGGCTATTCACTTACTGCCGTTTGGCCCCTATAAGAATAGGGGTGGACGGCAGCAAGCTGATCCAGATGTTGGATCGGTTGAGTTGAACAGCTTCTTTACTTCGGCCAGCCGATTTATGGCTAATTTTAGCTGATGTATGGCTGAAATCAGCCGTACAGTGCTAAAGTGAATAGCTGAACGGTGCTCGGCTCAGTTTACTTCGGCTCGGTTATTCACTCGGCTGCCTTCGGCGGTTTAGTGAGTAACCCCCTTAGTCTTACCTTTTACTCTGGTGCAAACTTTCAATTTTTGAATTTCCCTTAACTTTCTGTATTAGTCACAGTGTGTTCTATGACAAACAGAAAAGGTGAATTTCCCCAGCAAGACACAAAATAATACACATTAATAAAACGAAAGCATTTATATTTTTATTTTATATTTTATACATAAACTTTAAGTTTTTAGCGATCATGTCTTAAAATGGTCAAAACAATTGAGGTATCAAAACAATTCCTATCCTGTCTACCCAGAGCTGTGTGTGTGGTGGATACTTTGGGGTTGGTTGGTTGCCTTCCCCTCAACTAGGCCCTATAGTGTCTAGGACAGGGGTGGACAACCTCCACACTCCACCTGTGATTAAACTACAAATCCCATGAGGCACTGCAAAGCTCTAAGAGCCACATATACGATTCCCAGGGTTAGGGACATGGCAGGATTTGTACTTTCACCACAGCTGGAGTGCTGAGGTTGTTTATCCCTAGTCTAGGACATTACACCTAGACCTGCTTTGATAGCAAGTATTGGGTGAATTGTTCAGTGTTCTCTGTGAAACATTTAGGAAAAACTGCCACTTTTACTGATAATGGTCACCAGGACAAATCGAGAAGGTGAATCTTCCTTATGGGGGACACAGACAGCAATAAAAACCTGACAGGGGTTCTAATCCAATGTAATCTCTACTATTTCTCTATTCTCTATACAAAACAAAAAAAAAAAAAGGCTTTAGTTACACTTTAAGTTTGCCAAAGCACTGGGTAAAGAAAATGCCAATCTTTGTACAAACATACTGGTTTTGAAGTTTCTTTCTTCATCTTTTGTTACATTTCAATGTTGCTGAGCTCCTGCAGCATCTTTGCATCTACTTCCTGTCTACATGCATGCATTCCAGTAATGGCTACATGACATTTTTTAATGGAAGAGTTTCCCAATGGTGACATTGATCAAACATGCCTTTGCAATATGAATTGGCACGGCCATTTGTAGTCTCCATCAAAAGCCCCTATGACAGCGAGACAACTCAGCAGAACAACTGGAAAACAGGTCACAGATCGTTATCACTCTACTAAGAGGAATGGCAGAATCAGCAGGTATTATTTTAATGGAAGCTGAAGATTTAAAAAGACTGAAAATGACTTTCGAAATGCCTTTAACATGTTAAAGCTTATATGAGATTTGAATGATTGGGTTTACGTAAACGTTAGGGTTAAATTGGTTTGAATGCACTATAGAAAGCCTGCTACAAAATGTGCCATGTGTATATGTTCATAACTTTGTGTGCTGAAGAATTATTTTGTTCCGTCAAAGAATGTCATGTCTTTGTTGTTCTAGATCCTGGTCACTTGCTTTGTCTCGGGACACGCATTGTGTCTATTCATGCATTTTAAAATCTCCATTCCCTCGAAGTGTAGACAAAGCTTGTGGAGATGTCAACTTTTTTTTTTTTTTGTTCTTGGCCTTCGAACTCAAACATGATCCTCCTTCACACGTTCTCACTTAGGATTTTCCTGACATCTTTTTTTTTTCCTTAGGAGTCCTCGTGTGACCCTCCTGCTTCATCCAGTTTATATTTGGAGCACTCAGAACTCTGGCTATGTAGGACAGAGCTGTGTATTCCTTTAAAAGGCTAGATTGACTTGAATTCTAAAGCAACATCCAAAATGAGAAAGTTGTATTTACAATTTAAGTACAACAAGGATAAAAAAAGAACACTGAGATAGCAATAAAGCAATCATTTAATTAAGCAGTTGCAGTTAGCTGTTACCCTGAAATACACATTAATAGTATCTAAATAAAAGCTGCTAATATCATTTATAAAATGTGCAGAGAAAAATCTGCATATCAGTATGAAAGTTGTGTATCAAACTTGTGTGAAAGAACGTGTATGTAAAGCCCAAAACAAAAATGTAATATATTGCAGCTCCCTGATTATTAAATGCGGAGGCTGCTTTTTTTTTCTTTTTTAGGCTTTTTTTTTTTTCACATGATGATTGTGCCAGTGGGTGGGTCCATTTTTGGAGGAGCAATAGAGCCACCCTTGGACAGCAGCAATGTCATCAATTCTGTCAGACTTGGTTTTTACTGGATAGAGTTTCCTAATTCCTCTAAATAGAAAGCACTCAACTGAAATGACATCACAGGGGTTACGGTATGAGATGATTCAATTAATTGAAATAGGATCAACAATTCATTGTGTGTGCTGGTGACTATATGATCTTCATTGGAGTTCTACAAGGCACCATCCATGTCATAAATAGGAGCACAAGCAAAACAAACAACAAACGCACTCAACAATTTGTTACCAGTTATACAGTAAGGTGCACACGAAATGGGCTTTGAACAGTAAAACATTAGAAAGGCATCAGTAGAAAAGCACAGAAACACACAAGGGATCCCGCACATCCCAATGGCAGCTTGTGTGTTTCTGTTCTTTTAAGGAGGCTGGGCGTCCTCCTGACAAACCTGCACCCAATTTGAAATCTTCTGCCCCCATGTGCTACAAGATGGAGACTCTCATAGTTTAGAGTTAGGACCGCACTATAAGAGGTGCCTTGGCGCGGCAGTGCGGCTTTCACATCCTCTGCAGAAGACGTGTATCCAAACCTCTGTTATTATTCTTAGTGGTGAGACAAGTTGTTTTACATGCTGGTTTGTGAGTGTGCCATGATGCCTTTCTACTGTTTTACTATAATAAATATGAGCACCACATCTTGTAAGAGCATAACACTGTATGTAGTGCAAGTGACCAAAGACACTACCCCCATATAGTTGGTCCTTCTTGACACTAGTCCCACCTGCTTCTTTCTACCCAATTTCCATTGCCGACTTTTTTTTTTTTTTGCTTGCCCCATGCACCAGTGTGATGTGGAATGCCGGGCATCCCAATCCAATATTTTTATGTTTATGACAGGGGTGCTCTGATACACCATGGTAGACTTTGTGTGAAGCTCCTTGTTATTGATGATTTAAGCTGTACGTTGGACTTCTGCTGGTTGTTTCTTTACAGATACTGATTTTAAGTGTCAACTCGTATGCTACTTTGTCCTTGGTGTATGTGCACTTGTTCATATGTTATTTTGTTTTGATACATAAAGAGTATATATATATATATATATATAAAGAAAATTCAGCTTTAAATGGTTTGTCTCTATCTGCCACTTTTGCTGGACAGCTTGGCCTGTTGAAACAAGGTAATAATAAACACATTTACTGGCCGGATCACCAAATTAGAAAAATGGAAAAATAAAAGTATTGCAGTCACCACATCTAAGAATTGGTAAGCTGCAATAAATTACATTTTTGCTTTTGGGTTTAGACACACGTTAAGATATTTGGAATTGTATGTACTTTGGCTTTGAAACTAAGCTGTTTGGTTTTAAGTTAGATAATTGATGATAGGGGTAATTTTGTCCCTCAAACAGACCTTGAATGATAATGCAAGGTTCCCTTTAATGTGGGTAATATGGGACCCCCCACCCCTCTACTCCCTTATTAAAAACTACAAGTGGGCCTTCTCGCAGGACTGAAGATTCCAACAAGAATGTAGACTTACAAAAGGGTGTCAGAGAATTGTCTCACCACACAATTAAAAATACCTCAATTATCTTCATTGCTTGTTAAAACACAGAGACGAAGAAGGCAGAAAAACAACTTGCCACAGCTGAGAGGAACAAATCAGAAGCGTCCATTTACCAAGTCAAGTATAGAAGAGATAGACACCAGCATGCCAAGAGTCCACTTTATCACTCCATCTTTATTCAGTGTCATATAAACATGGTATCACATGCAAATTTTTCGGGATGTGTGCACTGTTTTGCTTGAATAAGGAACCACATGAGGTTCCCAAAGGTTGCATTTACATGTGATGCCATGTTTATCTAATGTTGAATAAAGACAGAGCGATAAAACGGACTCTTGGTGTGCTGGTGACTATCTCTTCTCTTCTTGATCCACGCAGCACCATCTGCAGGTCATTACAACACTACAGTACTCCGAATTGGGATACTGGTCTGAAGTGCAATGAGACGTTTTCATCTTTACCAAGTCAAGCACAGTAGACTTCAATCTGATTTGTTGCTATAATTTGCTGGTGATTGCTATATATTATCATTGCAAATGAGCCCACATGCTTTCTGCATTGTAATAGACTCTTATTTTGGTGGGTTGCAAGGATTCCGCTCTCACTCCATGTGATTTCCTGTGAAACACACATTTCTTAGTACGCAGTCAGTTTCCAGGCTGGTTCTGATTACTGTGTGGTTACACATATTATGAAGCCATGGTACAATGCAATTCTTTGTACCACAGCCTTCTCCATATATTCTCTCCTACTGGCAGAAGTTCAGCTTTGCTGCCTAGTGGCAATGACTAATATAGCAAAATATACACAGTCTAGTAATAAAAAAGACCAGCTTGATGCACTAAAACTAAAATATGCAGGTGTTACCTATAATTATAAAATTATGCATCCATAATGTTCAATGTAGAAACGGCAAGTCTCATACAATGAGGCTAATTTGAGCATATAGAAGTCCTGATTGCAATCAGACCACTAGCAGTTCTTCAAGCCAGTACAATAGGGTACAGTAAAGTGCACGCAGCCTACGTCAGAGAGAGCGGTCATGGCCCCTGGTAATGAGGGACAAGCTGCACTTTGAATGAGATGTATCACCTGGGATAATCAGGCTGTATTCCTTGTTCCCATACACAGGCTGACCTCTGCTCAGGGCTATAAACACTGAACTACTGACAATTTATGAGTTTTCCAAGTCTCCGTGGTTTGACAAGGAACATATGGTAGGAATGAACCATGTTGCATGTTGTAGACATGTGAAAGGATTTTATCCGGGTATTTCATAGGATGCCTCTCTGCAAACTAGCTGGGATAAATCTGTAGCAACTAAAAGGGGCCCCCGTCTTTATAACAAGGTTTGACAAATTTTCAGTGGCTCTTGATAAAACACAGGGCTATTAAATCAAAACTAAATGGTCATTATAACAATATGATTGCTATTTGGATGCTTAAAATATGTCACCTAATGATGTCATATGGACCTTACACGGAAATAAATATTGTGTGATGGATACATTTGGTCTGCAACATTACCTGATGTAAGTTTACATTTTTCACTCAGTTTAGAAATCATTTACAAATGTTGTCTATAGTTTCTGGTGAGTCCATACCCTTATGCACGGGTGGGTAACCTCGCCACTCCAGCTGTGGTGAAGCTACATATTCCATCATGCCTCTGCCTCTGGGAGCCATGCTTGTGGCTGTCAGAGTCTTGAAATGCCTCATGGGACTTGGTAGTTCCAAAACAGATGGGAGGGGTCTCTCCATTAGAAAGACTTACCCTCACTTCATGTGCTTCTGACAATGGTTTCACTAAACAGGAAGTGAAGAATATCTGCAACAAGGAATCAGATAGAAATAAAAATCTAGCTTCATCTACTCTACTTTAATAATGTAAATATTATAAGACACTACCATGTACAAGAAGAATTGTATCACCAGTTTCAGATACACTTGCGATTAAGTCATCAGTACTATGTTCATGTAACATTATACCACAGTACCATGTGTAAGTAAAATTTGTCACCGGCTCCAAATACACATATCATATAACCAGTACCATGTACATGTATCATTATATCACCAGCATTATATCGCCAGAACCATGTACACGTAGCATGATATCACCAGTACCATGTACATATATCATTATATCACCAGTACCATGTACTTGTAGCATTATATCACCAGTACCATGTACAAGTATCATTATATCACCAGTACCATGTACATGTACCATTATATCACCAGTACC
Source organism: Nanorana parkeri (assembly GCF_000935625.1). Taxonomy (NCBI): domain Eukaryota; kingdom Metazoa; phylum Chordata; class Amphibia; order Anura; family Dicroglossidae; genus Nanorana; species Nanorana parkeri. The sequence goes on along the minus strand of NW_017307288.1, from coordinate 228,112 downwards.
ATGTATAAGTATTATTATATCACCAGTACCATGTACACATAGCATTATATCACCAGTATCATGTAGATGTATCATTATATCACCAGTACCATGTACACATAGCATTATATCATCAGTACCATGTACAAGTATCATTATATCACCAGTGCCATGTACAAGTATCATTATATTACCAGTACCATATACAAGAATCATGATATCACCAGTACCATGTACACGTATCATTATATTACCAGTACCATATACAAGTATCGTTATATCACCAGTACCATGTACAAGTATCATTATATTACCAGTACCATATACAAGTATCGTTATATCACCAGTACCATGTACACGTAGCATTATATCACCAGTACCATGTACAAGTATTGTTATATCACCAGTATCATGTACACGTAGCATTATATCACCAGCACCATGTACAAGTATCATTATTTTACCAATACCATGTACAAGTATCATTATATCACCAGTAAATAAGCGATTGTTGAGCAATTAATCGTCTACTTCCCAAATCTACAGAGGAAAAGAAAGGAGATCAACTGCAATTCATTTCTTCTACACCATTAAATTGTGTAATTGTGAGATCACGTGAGCTTAGTTGCTTAAGCTAGGTATACACGGTATTACTAGGTATACTTCTGGACAGTTTCTGATAAACCGGCCCAAATGCACACAGCGGGTGCCACTATTGGCATCTTCCTACAGGCATCCCGCAATCAGCTGATCAAAGCAGCCGGTTGAAAAATTTTCAGCTGAACAAAGCTAGCAGCCAATAAGCTACTAGCTACGTTCGAGTATTCTGAATACACTGCAAACAGGGGGCGATTCATCCATAAATGCTTATAAGTGTTGATGGAGGAATCTGTTATATTTTCTTTGTTCAGCCTGCAAGCTGAATTAAGAAAATATATGTCACACCACTGAAAATCTCTGATGGAGTAGCTCGTCCTTGCAGGATTTGGAAATGATGAGAATGCAGTAATGAAGTCAGAGCAAACAAAATTCAGAATTTAGCTATGGGTATTTCTCCCAAAATTTGTAGATTGTAGCTAATAAATTCTGAGTCCATCCTTCATTCTTATCCTTTTCAAGCCCTGAGGAAGGGGGTTGTGTTTGCCCCTGAAACACATTGGCTGTTTGATCAATACAATTATGAACCTTTTTTTATACACTTTAAAATCCGTTTTGGTCTGGTGCTCTTCTGTTTTCTGTCCCTGAGTTGCTCCCAGTACCTCTTTTTTGTGGTCTGTGTGTCTTTGCACTGCCTTATTATAAGCTAATGAGCAACCTAAAAATCAAGGTGGGTCTATCTAAAGGATAAGAAGAGACTCCTCCCAGCATCTCTGAAATATTCACAATGTTTGAAGTGCCTTCCAAGTTGACAAGTCTGCAATTGATGCTTTTTTGATGCCGATCTTTTCCAGATCCAGAGTCTTCTCTCTTTAGCCATTGGTTGACCAAAGATAATGTAACTTTCACTCATTTTTCAGATGCTGGGATTTTACACTGAACTACGCATGTTAGGGGAAAATATTTTGTGGCAGAAGAGGCATACAGAGCCATCAGACTCTTCCTGCCAACAATATTTCATATTTTGACATTAGATTTGCTGTAATACACACGCAAAAAAAAAATTGTAAATCATAAATTGCACCTTTTAGACAAAATTAATATCACAAGGTAGGGCAGTAAAATCACCAGCTTCATCATTAGTATTCTTTTGCTGGCCATTTGGTTGTAGACATTAAATTATGGGCAGGTATGGGTAGAAACAGATGAGGCACACTAAGACTGTATGATCTGTTTACAAGTGAAGATTAACAGTTCAATAATAAACCTATCGGTCTTGCACAGTTGTACAGGCTCCTCTCATGTACTGTATTGCTTACTCTGATTTTACTGTGAGCTTCTCACTGTGAGTTAAGTTGCCATGGTAAAGCAACCTTAGTGGGCAGATCCATGACATCCTGCACTCACAGTATATCCTCAGTCTTCTGTGTTGACTGTGTAGGATGATCAAATGTGTCTGAGTTTGGGTCATGGGGTGTTCATCAAACCTATTAGCATGTTTAATTGATTTTTTTTGCATTAATGTTTGGTTTAAATGCAGCATAAGCAGCACCGCAGTCTGATTCATCACAACTTTTAGATTGCAAGCCATCACAGGCAGGGCCCTCCTTACCATCTTGTCTTGAATTGTATTGTGATTGTAATGTCTTCTTTATATTGTAAAGTGCTGTGCAAACTGTTGGCGCTATATAAATCCTGCTTAATAATAATAATAACTTACAAAATAGGCTTTTTAGGTAGTTTTGGATGCAACACCAGATTTTAGCGGTAATAGGCCTGAATTGATCATTGGGGGTAGGAGCCACAGCAGGCCTAAATGCTACAGGATATTCTACTCTTAAAATAAATAAAAAAGCCCTCAACTTTGTCAAAACAGTTTCATAGTATAGTTTGTCAGCTTCTTTTTTGCAGCACCACATTACATTGTCATAAAAGTTAAATAAAACGTCAAAAGTGAGTTTTTCTCACTTTCATATCTCCTGAAGAACAGCATTTTACAGCTGTCACAGACTTGTATACCGATGAAATGGTCTTGCTATGGATCTGCATCATTAACAAAGATATTCAATTCAAACCAAATAGAATTTCAGATCTAAAATAAACTGATGTGGATGCAAAAGCAAAAAATCTTCTATACGGTATACTTTGTTGTAGCAATCGCATGGAGGCCAAGCAAATCAAACCTTGTGAGTAATTTCTGATCGCCAAACGAAAAATTACTCCCTTGCCTGACAAAGATGAAAAATTTGATGGAAATTGTTATATAATTTTGCAACTTGTTCGGTTAAATCACACTGACTAACTTCATATACCTAGTAGCAATGGCATAAAGTGTTTCTAAATTATAAAAAATATATGAAGGCACAGCAGTGTAAAATTGGCAGGAGCAGGACAGTTTTAATCAGGGATATAACCCCCAAATCATTGTATGCCTAACATTTATTTTGTTTGTGGTGATAGGGGAGTACGGTAAATGTGAGTGATGTCAGGTGCACACTGAATGTGTGTGGTTTAGGTGCACACTGTTCTTCCTTTTTATTGTTTTCCCTTTCAAACAATGCAAAAAAGTTATCGGATGGACTGTCACCAAATACTGCCGGATGTGCCCTAATCACCCCAAGCCTAAAGTTATAATAAAATGCTAAAGGGAAAAAAGAAAATGTAGCTCAGGTGTTGACAACTGAAGAGCTTGCTATCAATCGGTTGTTGCAAACAGATAAAAATGATTTTGGCTCTACAGATCTGTGCATACAGTCAGGGCACATGTACTCCAGCACAAATATAATACAAAGAGGTAAAGCATAGTTTATTAAAGCAAATAAAATGTATTCAGGCACATAATAATTTGTTTGAGAATGTGCGACGGCCATGTTGGCCACTAGCGTGTTCTGCGAATGCGTGCCACCATCTTGGAGGCAGGGAGCATGACGTCACATGACACCATGCATGCGTAGCATCAGGTGACATCACATGGAGATATAGGAGCCGCCATCTTGGTGTATGCCTAGATAATCACCAAGATGGCGGTGCCCAACACATGCGGTGTCATATGACATCATGCGCCCTGCCTCCAGAGCACGCCAATGGCTGAATCCAAAATAGCATAAAAATTAGTTTTGTTTGATGAAATGAATGAAAATGTTTTTAGTTTTCGTTCATTTCATCTGAATTAAATTTTTAGTCTTTGCACATGTGTAATAATACATGTGTGGGGGGGTAATTTTCACTTTTTTCAAAATAATGTTTAACATTTTGTAATTTATTTACATTTTTTTATTATTATTATTTTACTGTTGGGGGGGCTTTGGGGAAATATTGGGGGTCTAAACAGACCCCTGACATTTACCTTTTAAAATAGAAAAAGAAATTGAGGACATAAAGTCCTCAATCTCTTTCTATGTAGCCTCAGCACTCAATGAATGGGAAGCACTTAGTACAGAGGCTTCCCATTCATTCAGAAACTGATGATAGTAAAACATTTACTATCACCAGGTTCTGAATGGGGAGGAGCCTCTATGGTGAGTGCTTCTCCCCATTCAGCAATCCATGAATGAACAGGAAGTTATGTAAATCACATCCTGTTCATTCATAACTGGGGACACATAGTACTATGTGTCCCCAGTTATTTACAAACACTGGAGTGATCAGACAATCACTCCAGTGTTTGTCCTTCACACACAGAGGATCGGTAAATATCACTGATAATTATCGATCCTCCGCACAGAGCCGCTGTCATCCTGAAACTGACAGGATGACGGCGGCTCTGCTTTTCTCACCGCTCGGCCATCCTGACAGGTGTGGCTTCTCTCCTCCTCACCACTCGGCCATCCTGACAGCAGGCAGCGCTCCCTCCTGCGCCATCCCCCCTCGCAGGCTTCAGCGGACAGTTTCTCCACGGAACCCCCACTGCCTCAGCCCATACAGGCAGCGGGGAACCGAGGACAGCGCTGAATGGGGGGGGGCGGAGGAGGGAGTGCTCTCATGTCGGATGGCCAAGCGGTGAGGAGGAGAGAAGCGGCAGGCTGTAGTCGCCCCAAGGACGAGCTGTTTTGGCCGCCTGGTGCCCTTGTTGCCACCGCGCCCTGTGAGGCCGCACAGCCCGAACACCCCAAAGGCCGGCCCTGATGCTGGGCACCAAAGTTCAGAGGCCAAGTAGTGCTTTATTGGTAGTGAACAACCGCAAATGTTCGCCATTTCGGCAAACTGCAACAGGTTGGGTTTGCTGTGAACCAATGCTCGGCACATACCCAAAGCTCATCCCTATATCCCTATATAAATATACTGTATGTCAAAGCAGTAAACAGCAGAAAGATTTCAGTGAATCAACTCGCTTTTATTAAAAAGAATCTGTCACTCTGCCAACCACATTAAAAATGAAGAATGACTATTTCTGGTTATTATGGGTTACTGCACACACAAGAAATACATTCATGCATTACAAGTACATTCACATATAATAAACTTCTTTATATAACTGACAATAAAGGTGCAAGTTTATGTGTAATTATTAAACATTACTATACTTAACTGTGCACCATAGTGAAAGCAACCTGAGTGGTAGCCCAAGCCTATAGCTGCATCTTTAATTTTCAATTGACTGTGTTCTGTTTTGTCTATTAGGCTACTGGGCTAAAGCTGAAATACTTTTCTGCAACTTATATTACAAAATACAATACAACATTCCCATCTAGTGGTAGAAAGGCGTAGCACTCAGCAGCTCTGAAAAAAATACGCTATTTAAAATATATAATTTCAATTTATATTAGATTTATAAGAGTTTTCAAATAAAATAATCAAAAAAGAGTTTTTTGATTTTAAAACTGTTCGCTTAAAAAGTGACAACAAAACATATTCCAAAGCTTCACGGTTTAGATATTTTTTCTAGGCTTCCGTAAATGCCAGAGTGCTGTAGAGAAAAACAATTGTTTACACATATACAAGTAAGAATGTAGCACCATGTACACAGGTTAGGCAGTTTCTGAAATAACTTCTCTTTTGTGACACTTGTTAGGCAGTAAAAATAGTAAATAATGTTAGGATAGAACTGCTTGCACTTGATTGATGTATATAGGAAACTTTTTGAACGTATCATCAAATCCTTTTCTTCATGTCCATTGAAGGACACAGGAATAATTTTATTCTGAAAGTTGGGTTATACTGCTGCCTACAAGAAGTTGGGAAACTGGCAAAGAAACAATGTTAAAGCCAGACCCATATAACCCCATCTCTAACCATCTTGCCTCAGTTTTGTATGCAAGCATTACATAGGGTCAATAACACAGAGACTGTGTTTCTCAATGGAGTGAAAGAAAATGATTACAAGGGAAGTACAAAAATCTAATTTTCTTTATTGTCCATTGAGAGACAGGGGAATTAAGGAATTCCGAGACTGAGCTACAGCCAACAGTCACTGAGAGGTCAAACAGATGTGGAGATTATTGTACAAGAATATTAATGGAATCAACACCTGAACCAAGGCTAGATGTAGAAAAGGCCAAACAAAATGGGACAAATGCTACTACTAAAGGAAGGGCACTGAGGTTCAAGCTGATGCTCCAGAGCATGACAGGTAATCACTTGTAAAGGTGAGCTGCTGCCTTTTGGAAAATATGAGACTTAACTAGCAAAGACTGGAGGACCAAATAATCATTTACCAAGAAAAAAAAACAAATGGGAGAAAAACTAGACCAACAACTAATATGGTCAACAAGAAACAATTGTGCTTAGCCGAAAAAAAAATCCCCAAGGTAAAGTTGGATAGGCATACGATGCGCAAAAGGAATACCAAAAGGAAATGAATCACAATGTAACAATTCCAATGGTTGAAATTTTGTTTTTAGAAACTGAAGGGTAGTAAACAAGAGTCCTACTAAAGAAGAGGGTAGGGTTTAGAAACAGCACCCACACAAGAGGGAAGACATAGATGAGGTTATACTGTAATCCAGATTTGAAAGCAAGAACACCAGGATCACAAGGATTAGAAGGGTTCCTTACAACCAAACAGCAGGGGTGTGATACACCATAATATAAACCTGCCTAACCTATTACTTATTTTATAATGCTAAGAATCATATAACCCACCCCTGAAGGGAATATCATAATTTGCCAAGAAACCAGGGGTATGAATCCTAGTGCTACTTCTAGAAACATTTTACCAATTGGGGATAGCAGAGAGGAAGGGATCTGAGGAGACCTCAGAAGACTGTGGCTGTGCTTCAGAACGAGCACCTATCACTCAGTGAACAGGTCCCATAAAGGCCTCTGGACTTACACTACACCCCATAAGGGTCCCATCGATTCCTGTCTGCTGACCATCATGACTTTACTTCCTTCCAAGCAGAAAAAGAGGGGCAGTTAAGTGTTGAATGCTCATGCTTCAATATAGAGATAATTAATTGAGAATATCCTGAAGGCCATACTGTGGTTCTAGAAAAAACAGTATGCTCAGCTCTGTCCAGTGTAGGGAAGAGGTCACTCGACTTGTTGTAGGCAGAGCTTCCCAACCATTCCAGTGCTGAAGATTCTTCAGCACCCATGTAATGTCCAGGGAAAGTTAGGTCAAAGCCCCGACCTACCGAAAATTCTCTTGACAATTCAGGAACTGTCTGTTCTGCACAACCAGGCTCAAGGCCCAGATAAGAGGACATGTCTTTTAGAAAGGTCCTTCCGGTGGAGGAGGAAACATACCATCTCCCACCAGAGACCAGTAATTAGCATCCAGATTTTTGTTTTAAAGAGACCAGCTTGGTGTCTTGTCCAGAGACGAGACTCCCTAACAAAGGGCGAGACTCTGAAAGGGACTGAGAGATCAATCTAAAGGGGCATCCCCCACAAAACCTGAAAGAGAAAGTTGGTAAAAGCCTGCATCACATAGAGAAAAGGTCAATAGTCAAGGAGTGGACTTCTTTAAGGAGGGCTTGAGTTTAATAGCTCCACCTGATAGTGACTAAAGGTTAGCTTATTAGTGGTTATCTTTGGAATATGAATTCCAAGCATCAGCACATGGGATTTTGTATGGTGACTAGTCCACAAAGATCTGCATCTGCAAAGCCCTTCCCTCAGCGAATGGTTCTCTGAGCCTTTTTAAAATCCAGGCCAAATTGTTATTATCTAACAATGCTTTGACAAAGCAAAAAGTTGTAGAGAAAATCACATTATTATTTTATGTACACTACAGTTTTGTTAGTGTATGTTCATCATTGTTAAGGAATTCTGTGCATATTTGCAAACACCTGTGTGCAAACGTTTGCACATATCACAGATGAGCAAAGATCTTACTTATCCTCATGAACATTGATTCATGATTGTATGTGCATGTATGTTCGTAAAGCAGGCCCAATGACCCAATAACTCAGACGTAGTCAAGAAAGGTGAAGAATGACAATGTAAAACCTGCACGTTGAAAAGCAAGTCAGCAATGACTGCTCCTATATTTCTGTCTTGGCAGATTCATTTTCAAATACTGTACACATACATTTTCATTCTATGGTGTAGATTGGAATGCTGTTACTTCAACATTATGGGGGTGATTTACTAACCTAAACACACGCACGCACTAGGTGCGTGTGATTTTTACACCGCAAAACGTATTTATCAACCAAAAAGTCTCTAAAAGCATATTTCCACTAATGCCATATATGGAAAAATTATGCACATGATGCATATATAATGCTGCTTCACAGTTTAGACAAAAATGGTTAGCTCATGCATTTACATTCCTGCATTCATCAACGCAAGCAACACAATGTAGAGCTAATTTACACAACATCCCCTTGCAATTCATGCAGGGCTTTGCACAACACACCTGCTGGGTGTGTACACACTACAAAGGTGTCTAGATTCCACCAATAGATCATGCTGGGAGGGAACACACTACAGAGGTGTATACTTGTTCGTGGCGTGTTTATACGGTTAGTAAATCAACCCCTATGAGTCAGAGTCATGCCAGTCTACTAAAATTATGTTGAAACATTTTCTACAACTTTGTCAGCTTCAAATAGGAAAAACTTTAAAAACAGACTTACCACATTTTATCCAGAGAAGAGTGTTAGAGCATCCTAGCAATAGAGGTAACACAATCAATCTGCTCCATTACATCAACTCTCTCTGGACAGTTTCTAATATGTTAACCACATCTGTTCCCTGCTTCATCTCACCTTTTTTTCTTATTTTAAATCACCACTTTGTTTGCACCGTCAACATTAAAACACGAGCATGGGTCTGAGCTGCCAGAAATACATATTTCCATTTTCACACTATAGACTGTGAACATTGGGAGGAGTTGGAGTTTTATAAGACTGAAAATAGTGGTCAAGGTAGATACATGTTCATAAATTTCTTTCTATGTATTTACTATAGTCAGGAAATGGTTTAGTATGATGAAACTCTTCTGCTTTGTTTGGCTTAAGACGTCGCTGTCTGTTCTGCTTGTGGAGAGAGGAACTGCCAGTGTTTGATACTTTGGACAGGAATTGAAGAGTTGACTAAAGAGTTGGAGCCAGTGGCGGATACAGGGGGGGGCAATTGCCCCCTCCCCCCCAAGATTAGTACCACTCCTGTCTAGACTCTTGCGTCCACGGTCTGCTACCCGCAGTGTGTAGTGACAGCTGTCCCTCCTCTGTGTCACAGACTTCACTGCGGTTCATTGTAAAAATAAGTTGTACAATGAACTGCAGTAAAGTCTGTGACACGGAGGAGGGACAGTTGTATGTTCTGGCGTGTGCGGGGATCCGAATGATACAGGCGGCTGCCTGTCATTGACTGTTAGCCTGGCGGAGGCGGAGCCGATACCCGTCACATCCTGGTATGTGGGTCATCGTGAGGACCCTCTACTGTGACCCCTCCCCTCCACTGTCCGCCAAGGACACAGAAGAAGAGGTGCTACAGCCTGCATGTAGGTAAGGTTGGGGAGTCTGTGGGTGATGGCTGGCTTGGGGGGAAAGGCGGGAAAGGGGGGGATTGGGGGACTGTAGCTGGGCTGGTGGTATTCAGCACGGCTGTATAATGATTATACAGTCATGCTGAATACCACCAGCCAGGGGTGAACCGACCCTTCGGGCAGTCGGGCATTGCCCGAGGGCCAGCGGGCATCAGGGGGCCCGTCACCGCCCCGCCTCCCACTAAATGAAGCCCCTGGCCGCAGGTGCAGTGGTTACCTCTCTCCGCTGCCTCTCTGCCACCTGCACCGCTACAAATGCGGCTCTCTAATCGTGCGGCCGGGCAGAGAGGCGGTGGAGTGAGGGAGCCACTGCACCTGCGGCCGGGGGATTTTATTTAACGCGGGGGGGTTCGGTGATGGGCCCTCCGGCATCTGCTGCTGGCAAACTGGGTTGTGCGGCCACAGGATAGCCTTCACTACCAACCAGGGCCCCCCTGAGCCCCCACTGACCACCAGGGTAAGGTGACCAGTTTTTTAAAATCCAGGGACATTTTTAAGGGCTCATTCACACTGGAATCGGCCAGCACGTACAGCACAACAATTTTCTGCACAAAGTGGTGCATCATCTGACAGACATGCAGGGGTGCCAATATTATTGGCCATGACTGTGTGTGTATCTCTCTCACTTTTTCACACAGGGCCATGTGGGTTTGGATTTTGTTTTCCCTTAATAATAAAAACCGTCCTTTAAAAACTGCATGTTGCGTTTACTTGTGTTATCTTTGACTAATATTTAAATTTGTTTGATGATCTGAAACCTTAAAGTTTAAAAAATGTGCAAAACAATGAAAACTCAGGAAGGGGGCCAACACTTTTTTACACAACTGTATATATATATACAGTAGATATATATTTATATATCTATATATATATATAGTATACATAATCAGTATTATATATTACACTATTACGTTTGACATATTAAATTTCACACACAGTTACAGCTGGCAGGAAGTCTACATTGAGAATAATACAGTCTTGACTAATATGACATGAACATACTGTAACTTGCAAAATGCCAGAAACTTTTCCATGGAAAAAAGGAAAGCTACAATAATCAAAAAGTGCTTACACTGTCCAACTATTGGCTCATGTGATAATTGCCAGTCTGCAAACTCTACCTAAAGCAAAAAATCATAATTCAAAGCAAAAATCATAAAATGTAGAAGGTTCTTCCTCCAGCAAACATCTTTTCATATGCATGTTTTCAAAGCATACATAAATTCAGTGTGAAAATGTTGTGATTGAACTGATGCAGCCTGAAACTGAAAGCCAGCACTCTCAGGTCATTTTTTGTTCCAGTAAAAGTAGCCCATGCAGTTTTGCAAACAGTCTTCAGACCCTTCAGTGCTTTTACTTGGTGAACAGAGCTCATAGCCGTGAGCATGCATTGGTGTGCACGAGCTAGCATGTGTCGTCGTGCATACATTAGTGTGCATCACTGATGTTGGGCATGCTCACTGGCTTGGAGGGTTTTTAAACTCCTTCCTTTCTGGTCGACACTCACAGTTCAGCAGTCCTCCAAATCTTCTGAATATAAACAAGTCCCAGAAATCCAGGGGTTTTATCTCTCAACAGTCCCAGTCTACTTGTGTTCCTTACACTAGCAGTAATATTAGTGGCCGTAGTGGTAACAGGACTGTCCACAGCAACAAGGTCCCCTTAATATCCACAGGGGTGGGCATCCTTAAAGAAGAACTTTGGCTAGAAATGTACTTAACCCTTGCCGTAGGGCTTCCCAAGCACTGCAAGGGTTAACTGCTCGTTTTTGCCTAGTGTAAAAAACGGCTCTTAGACTGGTCCCGGAACCATCTCTCCTCCTCCGCTGCAGCAATCTAGGAATCATCACGTCCAATACAGTGTATAAGATATGAGGACACCGAGGGACATACCATCGCTGCAGTAGAGGAGGAGAGTGACTAGAGGGAGCGCTACCAGCTCCAAGGATTGGGGGATTTTTTCTTACCCTAGGCAAAAAAGAGCCGTTAACCCTTGTAGCACCGGGGGGTAGTCCCACTGCAAGGGTTATTACAATTTCTGCCTGGAGTTCTTCTTTAATTCCAGTCCCTTTCAATCTTCAGGGCAGCTAGTTGTTCCTTTCTGGGATTGTGGCCATGGAATTCTTGCAGCAGCTATTCTCTCCCCTGCTCACGGTAGTAGCATCCTTCCCTCCAGAACACATGTGAACTTCCTCCTCTCCTTTAGGGCACCTCATACACGGTATATATCAGCTTGAGGCCGTTCCTCCCTGCGCCCTTCATGAATAATAAAGTTTCCAGAGGCTTCCTTTCTGGAGACTCTTCTGCCGGGTCCAACATTCATCCCTCCAGCTCACATGTGGCCTTCCTTCCCTTCCCTTCTGGAAACTAGAATGTTCTTTAACAAGAATCTCCCTACCTCTTCTCAAAGGACAAAGACGATCTTGCCTGGTTACACATTTAAGCAATAACCTCTGCGATAATTGACGAATTCTTCTTTGACTTTTTGCTATAGTAACATATATTTTTGGTTTCATTTAAAATACATTTTTAAAAGCCTTGCCCATTTTAAACATTAAACTGGCTAGGATGACCAAAAAACACAAAGCAAAAGGTTAACCAACATTTTATATCCAAAATCTACACACTGTGTTTGAAGAAGCTGGAAAGTGGTCAGAATAAATAGCAGAAGCCTTTTTACAGGAATTTTATTCAACTCGCTGCTGTGTGGACAGAAAAATTCAGAGTTGCTATGGAGATTCTTGATACTTAATTGCATGTTACCTGGAAAATCATTATCCAGTATCTAAAAATCAGAAAGACAAAAATAGAATTATTACTGAAAGAAAAGAAGCACTCACTGATTATTTTCTCCAACATTACTGTGTGCTGCAACAAATTATATATCCTTTGCTTACAAAACTGTTGTGGCCCATTGTTTTGATCCATTGAGTTTCCATCAGCCAGTCTGCAGGAACACCAGTTCTTTTTTTTATGTGCTTCCAGGTCAATAGATCTAGCATACATGCTGGTATAACCATGGCTGGAGGACCATTAGCATGCAATCTACCTCCCATGTTGATAAAATTCTATCTTTGCATTTTGGTAGCTAGCAGGTGTTTTGGGAGGAGTCTCTAAAAACAGAGACCTCTAGCAATGCAAAAGCCCATTCTGTCCCAGTAGGTAGTGCAGGGATTGGTGTGGTTATGCATAGGAAGACAGGTAATTTTCATTTTGATAAAAAAAAAAAACCCTTTACTAGTTCACAAAATACATTAAGATGATCGCAAATATTATATTGGACAGCAGATTTGTTAAGATTTAAAAATGACTTAGGCAGAAAACCTTAATTTATCTGATTTGTAAAAAAAAATAATCTGTTTGGTAGTTATGGGGTCCGGAACCACATACTGTATCATTGTGTCAAAGTCTTTCTTATATCCATATCTCCACCACTAGATGTCACAGCAGTCTGCTTTTAGCAGATATTGCTGCTTTGACAAATGAATGCGTATGCATTGGTGTTTACTTTCTACATATTTTATTCCATACATAATAATGCTTTTACTATAAATTAACTTATAACTTCTTCATTCGAAAAAGATTTAGTAATATACAGGTGAAACTCGGAAAATTAGAATATCGTGCAAAAGTTCATTTATTTCACTAATGCAACTTAGGCGTCTACCAGGAGATTTTGGAGCACTTCATGCTTTCTTCCACAGACAAGCTCTATGGGGATGCTGACTTCATTTTCCAGCAGGACTTGGCACCTGCCCACAATGCTAAAAATTTTCTGAAATTGTGGATCTGGGTTTTCATGAGCTGTAAACCATAATCATCACAATTATGACAAATCACGGCTTGAATTATCTTGCTTTGCATGCAATGAGTCTATCTCATATATTAGTTTCACCTTTTAAGTTGCATTAGTGAAATAAATGAACTTGCAGAAAACCTTAATTTATCTGATTTGTAAAAAAAAATAATCTGTTTGGTAGTTATGGGGTCCGGAACCACATACTGTATCATTGTGTCAAAGTCTTTCTTATATCCATATCTCCACCACTAGATGTCACAGCAGTCTGCTTTTAGCAGATATTGCTGCTTTGACAAATGAATGCGTATGCATTGGTGTTTACTTTCTACATATTTTATTCCATACATAATAATGCTTTTACTATAAATTAACTTATAACTTCTTCATTCGAAAAAGATTTAGTAATATACAGGTGAAACTCGGAAAATTAGAATATCGTGCAAAAGTTCATTTATTTCACTAATGCAACTTAGGCGTCTACCAGGAGATTTTGGAGCACTTCATGCTTTCTTCCACAGACAAGCTCTATGGGGATGCTGACTTCATTTTCCAGCAGGACTTGGCACCTGCCCACAATGCTAAAAATTTTCTGAAATTGTGGATCTGGGTTTTCATGAGCTGTAAACCATAATCATCACAATTATGACAAATCACGGCTTGAATTATCTTGCTTTGCATGCAATGAGTCTATCTCATATATTAGTTTCACCTTTTAAGTTGCATTAGTGAAATAAATGAACTTTTGCACGATATTCTAATTTTTCGAGTTTCACCTGTAATGTACACAATTCCATGAAGTAGGTCTTACAGCTGCAGTCCCATAAGGTATGATAAAATAAGAATGCCATTTTCAAACAAGTTTAGCCACCTAAAAAGTGTTTTTTTATTTTGCAATTTTTTTTACACAATGTCACACATTTTAACCCCTAATTGTCAGTATCCAAATGTGACAGTACGTCACCTGCCTATAATGTTCACATTTGCTAATGTGTGGATTAGAAAACTGAAAAAATTGTAGTTCAAGGATATAAAGTTGGGAAATGTGTCTTTTTCTGCAAGTTTTAAATAGCAAAAAAATGCTGTGAATACTGATGATTTCTTTCTTAACAGTATCACAAATAAAATGAGTAAACATTCCAAAATTTATTTTTCTTTTATTGTTTTGCTTTTAAATATATTAAGGTAACAAGAGGAGTCTTAAGAAGGCGGAATTTTCTTTCCCATCCGAGTTCCAGTGTCTTTTGGCAGATGTCTTTGCTCATGCTGACGGGAAAATCTCTGACCTAGGAGATATGTTGGTAATGGTGCTGAGATATTTTAGCACTATAATATTGAAGAGGGAAGAAAATATCCAGGCCAGTGTACAAATGTTGGAAACAAGGAGACAATGACAATGGGATAAAGAGTTCAATGGGCACCATGTCTAATAAGGCCTTTAAGAAAATTGACTTCTTCCACCATCAAGAGGATCTTAAAAATAAATATATAAATAATTTATAAGACCTGGAACCAAACTATATGGGGTATTGCAAAAATACTGGCAGCATTGCATGTTCAAATCCCGGTAAAGACACTGATCTCCATGGAGTTTGCATGTTCTCCCTGTGCTTGTGTGGGTTACCTCTGCGAGCTCCGGTTTCCTCCCACACTCCAAAAGACATGCTGGTAGGTTAATTGGCTTGGCTCCTGTCTAAAATGGCCCTAACGTGCGTGTATGTATGCATGTGCAATAGAGACCTTAGATTGTAAGCTCCTTGAGGACAGGGACTGATGTGAATGTACAGTTTGTAAAGCGCTGCATAAATTGTCAGCGCTATAAAAATATCTATAATAAATAATGTTTATTTTTATTACACCTTCCAGTCTGCAACTGTCCAGTTACCTGTATAGAGTTCATATTCATTCCTCTTACCAGGGCTCAGGGGAGGGAGTTTACAGCTGGGGTTAACTATGAGGGATGCTTAACTCTTTGGAAGAGGTCAAATGCACCATATCTGCTTTATAACTCCTCATATCTAGGAAGAACCATTCCAAAATATGAAATTCTACAATTCTATAATTGTCCAGATAATGGGCAGCTTTCCCCAGCACGTCACATCTTGAATGTTTGATGTGTTTTTCTCTTGCATCTCGCAGGGCCACTATATGTAACAGCAGTCTTCCCTGCATGATATGTTTGAGAGCAAATGAATGCCAGTGGGATGGTTGGTTGCCACATGTATATTTTGCTTTACATTGAGAGACCATTTGGTATGTTGAAAAATCCTTTTAGTCGCTTTGCACAGTTTCTGACATCATTGGCATGCAAGCAGTGCTGCATACTAACACTATCTACCTATTTTCCATCTCATATCCATCTAGAGTGTACTGTATGTTTGCTTTATATGATTATGTAACATTACCTTTTATTAATCTTTGTCTTGCGATGGTTGTAAGGTAATTAAAAAAACGTACGATCTGCCTATCTTGGACAGGCAGATCGTACTTGCGATGATCGCAAGCACACCCCGCTGAGGGGCGGGCTTCAGATGACCGCAATGCTAAACAGGCAGTGTGCACTTGCGCACACCAGCCCGTGCGGCTTTTATCTTGCGAACATGCCACAAACAAGCCGAAAATCGTACGATGTTCGGCTGGTTTTCGAACATGTTCACAAGATAAAAGTTGTGCGACCTTACAGTAGCAGAGGTCGCACGCCTTCCACACACCTTGCGATAATCGTACGATTGCGGGAGGGTCTTTAAGGTTTGGGCACCTTAAAGGCCCTCTTAGCCTTCCTTTTAGTGGCTTGCACTGTTACTGCACCCAAAAACTCGATGAGCCACCAACAGTGACCAAAAGACAGACTTCCACTTTATTAATTTTCTTTTTCCTGATCTCATTGACTCAAACATCCAGGGTATGGGGGGTTGGGGTGCAGGGTACCCAATAACAGCAGGAAAAGTTCCCTCCGCTCAGTAGTATCTTGTACTATCTTTAAATTCTGCCACAGGCTAATACAAATTCAGTAGGCCACAATGACAGCTACCTTTACATATCTTCAGCCCCAATCACAGGCTAGTTATGTTCCTTTAAGCTGAGACCGACAATTTGCATTTGTAGACCTTTGAGCCGAGACTGGCAATTGACTAAGCCTGACTA
This sequence comes from Nanorana parkeri, assembly GCF_000935625.1. Classification (NCBI taxonomy): domain Eukaryota; kingdom Metazoa; phylum Chordata; class Amphibia; order Anura; family Dicroglossidae; genus Nanorana; species Nanorana parkeri. Next base: position 211,659 of record NW_017307288.1, on the reverse strand, counting down.
TTCTTCAGCTATAGCTTCCTTCTCCAGGCAATAGGCTTGAGAAGCATGAATTGCACATCTTTTTGGATATATACCCCCTTCCCAGGCAGCAGGAATGATAAGCAAGGACCTCTGTACTATCTAGGCTGGATACTTCACAATAGGGATGTCCCGATACCCCTTTCAAGGACCAAGTACAAGTACTTCCCCTCATGTACTTGCCGATACCAATTACCGATACTTTTTCTTCAAGGGACAGGTGACATTTTTAAAAAAACAATACAGACTAATGATTTTAGGCCAATTTTAGAACAATAAAACATTTGTATTTGCTTTCACACAGCTACAGTGAAACTACAAATCCGATCATGAATCTGCCTCTGGGATCATTTAACCTATTCATGTTAGCAGGGGGAGAATTGTAACTCTATTACCACAGTGTACTATGGATCATTGAACCTGGTACACATTTCCAGTACACTGCAGTAATAGAGTTACAATTCATCCCAGCTAACATGAATAGGTTAAATGATCCATAGTACAACTACATGTTATGTACTATGGATCATGATTTAACCCAGGGGTCTCAAAGTACCGGCCCGCGGGCCAGCTCCGGCCCGCAAGCCGGTACTAAGTGGCCCACAGCCAGCTGGCAAGTCGGGCACACGGTAACGGACCGCGTGCCCGACTTGCGGGAGCAGCTACACGGTCTGCATCTCTGACGGATGCAGACCGCAGAACTGCTCCTGTCAGCTCTGGCCGGAGCTCTGTCAGTTCTGAGCTCCGGCCAAATGATTGATCATTAGCAAGGTCTAGTGCAGACCTTAGTAATGATGTACATATAGAGCACACACTGCAGACAATAGATTTACAATCAAACTCTGCTAATATTAATACATTCTTCATAGGTACCGCCTTTGCCCTCACACACTGGCCGGTGCCTGACGATTTGCCTCGCTGGTGAGGTCGTAGTCGGCGCTGTGCGGGAGAGCAGCGGCGAGTCAGCGCTGGTCCGGTGGGAGGAGCTCCAGGTGTTGCTCTCCCGAACAGCAGCCGGAAGGTAAGTGGGGAAAAAAATAGCGCAAACTTCGGCGCTATGTATCGGAGCATTTTGACAAGTACAAGTACTTGTCAAAATGCCCTGTATTAGTCCCGATACCAGAACCGGTATCGGGACATCCCTACTTCACAATATTGTTGAGATCTTTTCTTAGCACAGAGCTTAGCCCCCCTACAGTATATTACACTGAATTTTAAGCTTATGGTGCTTTTTTGATTAAAGGAGTACATTGCAAAATGTATTCCTGTATCATAATGAAATGAAAAATGCAAAAAAAAAAAAGTGTACCCCATATTTTTACTTTAATTCCCTTCCTCAGGCGACATCATTGCAATAATATAGACAGGGTAAGTCGTGCATGGCCTACATGTATGCCATTTAAAAGAAGATTTTTTTTTTTTTTTAAACTGTCCAGTGTTTTTCAGGGTAATAAGGATTGTGGATTGCATGGCAATTTTTATAGTAAAGGTGAACTACCTCTTTAAATACATTAATAACTGTACACTTCAGCAGCAAGAGAATACCACTGCAATGGACTCAGTGGTTGGATAATCTCTAAAATTACAAAAGACATATCTGGCAGTCATTATCCAAAGAGATATACGAAGCTGGTGTGTTTATCACCCAAACTGTACTATTAGCTTTGGATACATCATTTTTTTGTATCTTTTATGTTTATCCTTGAATTCCAGCTAGTTAAAGATATCATGCTCCCACTGTGATCAGCTGTAGTATGAAAGCTTTAAACTAAACCTTGTCTGTTGTAAGATGAAACTTGTTATCGTACATTCCACAAGTTCAAATCAGGTTTCAGAATGTATCTAGTTTTCCACCCCTATAACTTGCCTGCCTTTATTATCACCTGCTGAAAGTACAACAGGCTCTCTCTGTACCAGCTATGCCAAAGTTCTTTTAAAATGTCCTTGAGGAATACTCAGCTGCACAAATTGCTTATTTGCTTGACAGGCTAATTTTGATAAGTTTACTTGTCTAAAGTCCTTTATTTTAGCATTAATAAAAGGGGGAATTTGCTAATTAAATGTTGAATTTTAGGCTGTAATAGTTGCAAAACTGTACACTAAGCAAAAATTAGCTTTCAGCTACAACTTGCAAAGGTGTAACAATAGCCAGGGAGGGCTGTACTTATTCTTAAGGCACATGTGAGCCTGTGCTTAGGGAAGGAGGGCAAAATGTGCACAACCAAAGCACAACTTATACAGTTTAGCTCAGAAGTCCTTTATCCTATAATGGGATGTTGTGGCCCTTAAGGTGGCCCAGCCTTTCTGCTGAGGGGTGTAGAATTTTGCCAGTCCTCAAATACTATTAGCCAGAAGAAGAAGAAATACTGCTTTCTGTAGCCCATTTTAAATAGGCTGTATTAACGTACTGCAACGAAGTAAATGGGCACTTAATGTTTGAAATGCATACAGGGAGTGCATAGGGAAGATAGTTTACTTGCTGAGTAGTTCAGGTGTTCCGGTCATAAAGCAGGTGTCCATGCAACGTGCACTATCACACCAACAATTGCTCCCACATCCCAATAATGGTACATCTGACTGCCCTCCAGTAGAGGTAATTATAAGCTCCCGGCCGGCCGTGTAATTACAACGGCCGGCCGGGAAGCTGCTCGTCGGGCTCCACTGTCTGCTCGTCACAGACGAGTGGACGAGTGGATTTTTCGAGCCCTGATCATATATGTACCTATCAAACACCAACAAGAAAAATAGAATACTTTTATTTGCAGAGGCTCGGCCGATCACACCAGGGGGGAATTTATCAAAACTGGAGCATTCAGAATCTGGAGCAGTTGCCCATATTAACCAATCAGCTTCTCTCTTCAGTTTTTTCAGTTAAGCTCTGAAAATGAAAGAGAGAAACCGATTGGTTGCCATTCACGACCGCTCCAGATGCTGTCTGCTCCAGTTTTGATAAATTCCCCTCACTGTGTCCTCACTTGTTCTTGGTTGCATGGGCATCTGCTAACCTTTAGAAAACGTCAAGTGACGAAATGCGTCAAGGGGCAGATTGAAAAACAACCCCACACCATAATCCCCCCTCCACCAAACTTTACTTGGCACAATGCAGTCAGGCAAGTACCGTTCTCCTTGCAACCACCAAACCCAGACACGTCCATCGGATTGCCAGACATAGAGGCGTGATTCGTCACTCCAGAGAACACGTCTCGACCTTTCTAGAGTCCAGTGGCGGCGTGCTTTACACCACTGCATCCAACGCTTTGCATTGCAGTTGGTGATGTAAGGCTTGGATGCAGCTGCTCGGCCATGGAAACCCACTCTTACGAGCAGAAGGAGCCGGGATCCAACTGGACTCGCTGCAGTGCGGCGGGAGAAGAATCCTGCTGTCATCCGCTACACTGCTGGGGAATCCTGCACGGATCGGGAAGCTGAGGAACCAGACCTACACCCTTTGAGACGAGCTTGCTGTCTATACACCATCTGGTGAGTTACCATCGCTTGGGGGGGCTAAAGATCGGGCGAAGAAGACCTGTGGAATTTGCACTAGAACATATATATAT